>NC_056726.1:515492740-515592740 GCF_019279795.1 Protopterus annectens | reverse complement strand
CTAAACATTTGCCTGACTGCCACTGTCTGGAGGCAGTCAGGTGCACTTATCTCTGTACCCAAAAACCTGGAATTCCATCTCCCAAGATTTAAAGGTGTAGACGATAGTAACCAGAGGCTACTTGGTCCAAGATTCATACCTTTTATTTTTCATTATAAATTGGAATTACATTCAAGTTCAAGAGCCTCCTTTGGTCCATATGTGTCCGAATTATCCTTCCATGAGACCACCCAAGAGTTATAGTAGCTGGGGACTCTCTCCCATCCGTTGAGAAATGGATGGAAGAGGCAACATCAGGTAAGAAAGTTATATATTCACCATAATGATAGATCTGTATTGTCTGTTTCTGTCCTTCCTGGACTTCCTCCCTCTTTCTCCCTTCCTTATGGCTCTGTTCATTCATTTTTGGAGTGATCTTACTGAGCTGCATTTAGTTGTTATAGATTTTATGTTGAAGCACATGCATGACAGTTGGTTTCTTTTTTCCCGTCATGTTGACTGGCTTTCTGCTAAGTCTGTAATAGTTTTTAGTGTGGTCTACTTGGTCTGGTATTGTGGACAAAGTAGAGCTGAGGTAACTTGCTCATTACATGAGGATTATTTGTGAGGAGGAGCTTGACCTCTGGATCCAAAGCTTGAAAGTGGCCAAAGTCAGATCTCATATTTCTTGACAATTGATTCTTATTGCTCTGAATGTAAAAACCTGCAACCTTTGTCTCATTGCATGTATAATGACAATTTATTCTTTTACTATACCTGTTTTGTATGAATTCATACATGTATTTTACCTTTGCATTTGGCATTTTTTTTAACCTCTAATTGTGTTTCTTATGGAGCTTTTCTGGCCCAGTGGACTTCCCCGGTAATCAAACTGAAATAAATAAATAAATATGGCTGGAAACAGACAACACAAATTAATCATTATGGTGAATATATAACTGTCTGTTTAATGTTGTCTTTTCTGTCTGGGTTCAAGCTGTGGGTTATCAGATCTAGTGCCAGCCATTTTCCAAGACTTCAGTCTTTCTCCATCCCAAGCATTGGCAAACTATACTGACCAGATCCCAAAAGTGTGAAACACACCTATACTAACCTAACTAACAAGCTAACAACTCTACAGTAGAAAAAACAAACCTGTCACTAACAGTACACACACACACACACACACACACACACACACACACACACACACACACACACACACACAGTTACACTACACTACTACCATTAAACAGAAAAACAAGGAGCAAAAAACCCTGTGCAAAAAAAAAGATATGGAAAGGAGCAAACAACAGAGCTGCTGTCCAGGATGGTGGCAAACTAGAGCTGAGGCAGTTCCAGTGATGTAGGGTAGTATTGGTAGAGAATGCAGAGCTTGCTGTATGCTTTCATCCTGTTACACTTAACAGTCGGACCAGAAATGCCCATCTTGGCCATGTTTGTCACATTTCTTTGCATAGTTTACCTTTCAGGGAATGCAGCAGTGCCAGATGAGGTCACAGATGATGTGCTCCAGATGTAAAATTAGGGAAGAAATGTCTCCAGAGGGAACTTGTAGCAGTATAGAGCGAAAGGTGATTCCAATATGACAAGGGATTAAGCATTCTAATGCTAGTGTACAAGAACAAAGAGATCATTCACATCTGTGGGCAGTATAGAGGTATTATATTCCTGTCGCATTTCATGAAAATGCTGGAGAAGGGGGATTGGTAAACAAATACGCAGAACAGTAGAAAGTAAGATTGGGCAGTAAGTAGTTGTTTGCAGTGAGAGATGATATGGAGAAGAAAAGTATAGAAGAAAAAGTCCAACTGGGCATTCCTAGACTTGGGAGAAAAAAGTATTTAACAAGGGCCAAAGAAAGCTGATTTGGGCAGTCCTGCAACCATCCATAGTCATGGAAACATTGGTAGAATCCGTGCACATTATGTGCAAGTACCCAGTGATGAGAGTGCAAGCAGTTTTTGGTCTCACAAAGGGGTTCATAGTGTGTGTGTGGAAGGGCATCAGTTTACATGATTAAACATCACATCACTTTAGAAAAAGGATTAGACAAATGTTTAGTAACATTAAGTATATTGGGTGTAGTAAATCTTTGATTCAGAGACATGACTAAGCATCGTACGGCTGTTTTCATCTTCACAGATATAAGGTGTATTAACAAACAACTTATTGTATAGCTTCTGCATAATATACTATACAATAGATGGTCTCAAAGTTTAAGAAAAAAATAAATGAGCAGGTTATAAATTGTCATCTTTCAAGGACACTGGTTAACTCTACCTAACTACATTCATTCGTCACTGAATTACTACTTCTACCAAAGATAAGTACACACTTATGATATTAATTCTACTCCTTCTAGTAACTAAATGTTTTTGGACTTGTGTGCATTTTCTAGTAATTTGTTTCCTGTTAGTCTGTGGTTTAAATTGCAGATTATCTGCTTACTTCGGATAGTCCAGATTTTAAATTGAAAGTTTATTCTTTCCTCTATATGTTGTATTACATTGTGGCCTGTATTGAGGCTGAAAAGTTTTCCAGTAACAGTCATGTAACCCAGCTGGCATACTTCAAATAAGTAAATGAAATTGGTCTTTTATGTTTTTTTAATGTATCTAATAAAGGAACAACAGTAGTTTGGAATGACTAATAAACAAATGGAAATAGTTTGGTCTGTGTCCTTCGATGGCTTTTCGCATTGAGCTTTGGGGAGCCACACTGCAGTGAAATGGACCAGAGATCCTAACCATAAAGAGATTGATTTGCAAAAAAAAAGCCATTCAAGACGTCCCACCAGATCAAAGTTGATCCTGTTATTACAGATTTATTTTAGTGCTAGTGCAGTTAAGGCAAATAGTCTCAGGCCAGTCGTGGATCTAAGTATCCTCAGACATTTTATTCCTAAAGAAACATTCAGTGTTGCCATGATGCACTCCTTGTCTGCAAGAAGGAAATTGGATGTGTTGTTTGAATATCCAAGGCATCTATCTTCACATGCAGAAGTTTTTCATACTTTTGGCCAGGAGTTGGTAATTATCAGTTCTGGACCCTTCCATTTCAGTCTCACATCAGTCCACAGGGTGTTTCAAATATGTGTTCATTGTGGCAACAAAACAGACTCTTAAGGTCAAGGTATTTCCTTGCCTCAGTGATTGGCTCCTAGCTGCATCAACTTTGGACAGAATAATCAAAGCTTGGATGTTTCTTTTACTACTTTTCCTAACCATTGCAAGTTACAGTAAAGACTGCAAAGTTCAGGATGGACCTTTTTAGGATAAACAGTAAATACCTGCAAGGCCCGTCTTCCATTCAAACAGAATTCTTTCTCTGTAATGTGCAGTGTTTCAGTTCTCAAGTTTTCATTCTAAGGCGTTGACAGCAGCTCTTTGTGCACTAGGCCATGTGTCAGCAACAGTGTGTGGTCCCCCATGGCAAATTTTGCACGAGATTCCTTCAGTAATCATTCAAAGTTTACTTGTACAGTTGCAGATCTGTTGACTTTTTAGACAAAAGTTTCCAAGGCATGTAATACCCTTTTACATTGGTTTCTCAGTGCTTCAAATTTTTACTGTGAGCTGCTTATTTCTACTTGCCATTTCTTCAGTTGCTGCCACTATGGACATCTCTGCCATCAGGTGGGGGGATATTGCCAAGGACAGACAGACTGTCTCTGATACGTGGCCACAGACTGAGGCCATTTGGCACATAAATGTTTTGGAGATGATAGTGACCATTTTCAGGACTCCTTACCCTAAGGTGCAGTTACTGTTCTGCTGGAATATCTCAGGAGTGCCCTTGTTAGGAAATGGGTCCAAGGAGTCCTTTAAGCTTTTCTCCATTTCCCTTTATTCCAAAGTTCATCCAAAAAGTGAAGCAGAACAAATAAAGAGTTGTTTTCCTAGTCTAGTTCTGGCCTTGGCAAGTGTGTTTACCTTTGAACTTATCTGGAGAAGCCTCAAAAGTCAGGTAGTCACCTCCTTCATTAGGCCTTACTCAAATGTTCACACCCTTTGCCTAACTAAATGTTTCCAGTAGTGGTCACAGAAGCCTCTTACTTGCCTTGGGTTATCCCACTTCTCACTTCTTCCAAGAGAGAGAGTACTAGGAAAACATACAGGAGCAAATAGATATGCTTTTCTGTATGTGCTACCTCTAAGGGTTCATTCCCCTTATAGCTCCCCCCTTTGCCATTTTGAATGTTTTCTCAAATTTTTGACATTGGTCTTACCTATTCGTGCATTAAATTGTGTTTAACTGTAGCTTCCACCAAAGCACCAGCAGTTCATCTCTTGCTTTTTTTGAAGAGTACATTTCCATATATGACCTCCTTTCAAAAACCCTCTTCTTCAGTGAAATTTGTTTCACGCTTTAAAAGTTAACTTAACCTTCTTGGAGAGCTGAGAGGCCCATTTGCATAGCTGATTTGAGCTACCCCTCTTTCAAGATTATTTTTCTAGTGGCCATAACTTCTGCTACAGTAATTTCTGAATTTCAGGTATTGTGTGTGAAATCTCCTTAACCTAGTCTTGTGCAGGGATAGACTGTTGCTTTGAACTAATTCTTCTTTCAAACCTAAAGAAGCCATTGAAACAAACAGTAACAAAGCTTTTAATTTGTATTTTCAGAGACTGGTATTGTGCAGATGCCTGTAGACAGCTCAAGTTCTTTGTGGTCAGAACAAAGTCAGTTAGAAATGTTTACAATTACTGGTCTCCTCTTCCAAGAATTTGCGATCCAGAGCTTGCAAAGTCATTTTTATAGAGGTGGCTTTCTGATCGCACTAAAATGTTGCTTTGGCAAACATTAAAAAAAAATTTCTGCTTTGCCTACCTCACATTCAGCTTGAGCAGTGGGTAAATGTCACACATTCTTTTTCTTTCTTTCTCTTCAGAAATGCTTCATTAGGAGATTTTTGTGCTGCCGATACATAGGATTCACTGAGTGCTTTTACAAAGATGCTATAAGATGGGAGTGATCTCTAACCATAGTCATCCGAGGTACAATTTTGTGATGGCAGCCCAAGAGACTAGGCTTGGCACTGTGTCGTACCGGTTAAGGAGAGTGGGACCCCATCATCCCATATATGAAAGTTATGTACTTAACATAATGCCAGGTCTGGATGAGCAGGTCTGTCCTTGTTAGTATGTCTTAGAGTCATAAATGTATATTAGTCTAAGACCACTTTGGTCCTTATAAGCCTAGCCATGTAACACAAATGTAACCAACAAATTTATTTATTTGACATTTGTTAACCGGGTTAGTCCGACTGGGCAAAAAGCCCTTTTTCAGCAGAGACCGAAGGAGAAAAGCTCCAGTAGTACAAAAAAGTAACATAACAGGTAAGATGTATGTATGTAAATGTAGAATAGAAACCTCAGACTCTCCACGTTACAAAAGTAATTTATTAGAAGAAAAGACAAACGGTGAGCGCTTTCGCGTATGCTCTGATACGCTTCTTCAGACAATATAAAACTAAAAACAGTCAGCATATTTATAGGGAGGCATAGCTTAATGAGTGTAGTTTATAATTAATTAATTAGCTGATAATTCAATTAAAATAATCACTTTCTATAAAGAATTTAAAGCAACACAACAATAAAAGACACTGAATGTAGTAAGACATATGTTTAAAAAGATCATTTTCTGTCAAAAGTTTTTAAAACAACACAGCAATAAAAGCATTGAATGTGATAAAACCTACATAATTTTATGTCCATTTAAAATTATCTGAAACTCATTTAAATATATGTCATTATCAAATGTAGCGTAATATACAGTATATAATCCATCTTCATCTTTCTTACATCAAAAACTGTCGGGTGATAATTGTTTATATGTATCATAAACATTATAAACATAAATATTGTAGATGTATAAATATTCAGATATTCAAACATTTAAAACCACGTTTTAATAATAAATAAATATACATAAAATAAAGTAGAGTAGATGGATGAATAAATAAGTAAATAAATAAAAGTATAAATAGATATATAAATCAAGTAATCATAAATGGACTAATAAATTCTGATGTGAAAAAAAATCTTTTGATGTCAAAAAATTTTTGAAACAACATTCTTATCTAGACATGCTTATTAATTTTATATATCATATATTATAATATCAAATGTGAATATAAACATTTCATAACCAACATCTAAAATATTATTATAAACTCATAATTCATAATTCTGAAATTACCCTAAGCAATAAATTAATAATAAACTATTGTTTAAATAAGTTAGTCAAATAGTCAATAGGTATATTATAACTTATTTGGAAACCACAATTTTTGATAAGACACTAGAGAATAATATAAAAATAGGCATCAATATACTAATATAAGAGTAAATATATGTGTAAATAAATGATCATGTGGTTTGTAAACCTTAATGATATTAATATTGGAGTAATATCAGAGTAAAAAATAGGAATAAAAAATATGAATAAAAAATATGTGTTTTAAAGGTGTATCAAAAACTACATTTGTTATGATATCGTCAGTAGTTCATAGACCAATATAAATATATCAATAAAATAAAATAAATAAGCATGTGATAAATAAGTAAATAAATAAGTAAATGTTTCATACATTAGATGTAATTAATAAAATTCTTTAAAATTTTTATTTAAAAGAATTTATTTAAAAATGCTATATGTCACAAAAAAGTATATGATGTAATATATCACAAAAATGTGAAATAAAGGCAATATAATTATCTCCGATTATTTAAAAAAGATCTTATTGTAATATAATTATTTAATCCAGGAGGATAGTGGCCTCTAAGTCTGAGGATCCATTTCAACTCATTTAGTTCTATTGAATTTGTATGATCACCACCTCTAGCATTAACTTCCACTATTTGTAATACTCTAAAAACAAAAGAGTGTGATGGGTTGGATATAATATGTTTAGCTAGGGCGTTTAACTCATTCTTCTTTTTGATATCATATAAATGATTATATATTCTATTTCTCAGTTTCCTTTTTGTGAGGCCTATATAAAATGCGGGACAGCATTCACAAGTGGCCAAATAAATTAGGCCTGAAGTATCACAATTAGCCCTAAATCTTGGTTTGAAAACATAATTAAATTCTGGATGTGTGTAATATTGTAGTTTAGTAATGAACTTGCAATAGTTACAATGCTGACAAGGATGAGTCCCAGGAAAATGAATTAACTTTTGTGAATCATTATTGGTCAAACCAGATCTATCACATAATAAAGATTTCAAATTTTTATTACTCCTATAAATTACATGTGGGTTTCTGCCTACTACCTTTAATGTAAGTTCATCTATCAGTAGGACTTTCCAGTTATTGAGTAATATTTTCCTAATGTTCTGAAAATCATTTGTGTAAGTTGTGATGAAAGATACTTTCTCCTTATAATTATAATTATCTCTTTTAAAAACAGGGAAAGAATTATTATCTTTTATATCATTAGGTTCTAAGTTATCTTGAGACAAAATACTATTCCTAACTTTCGTTATTAAATCATAGTCATAGCCTCTTTCTAAAAACATATCTACCATATTGTCTGCCTCTCTTGTTAAGTCCTCTTTATCAGTACAGATTTTACTTAATCTAGTAAATTGACTTCTTAATATTCCTTTAAAAATATGCCGCGGATGCATACTATCATATTTCAAAATTGTATTCCTCCAGCATTGTTTCTTATATAGTGTAGATGCCAGTCTCCCATTCCTGATGTTTAAACTAACATCCAGGAAGTTTATTGATAAGTATGATGTTTCAAGTGAGAATCTAAGAAATGTACTTGTACTTTCTAAGTATGCTTTAAAGGAAATGAAATCTTCCAAGGAGCCATCCCATATGATTAAGATGTCATCCACAAAACGCCTATAGACTAAGACTTTATTAAATAGGGCGTGTTGAAAAACATGGTTTAATTCCCAGTGATGCATAACTAAATTTGCATATGTGTTTGTACAGGGGGTACCCATAGCCACACCACACGTCTGTAGGTACAGGTCACCCCCAAATGCAAACACATTATTGCTGAGAACCAGTTCTAATAGTTGACAAATTAGAATAGTTTTATTCCCATCTATTGTTAAACTATGCTGTAACAATTCACGTATTGCTTCAATCCCAATTTATAACAGGTAAGATATTACAGAGAGCAAGTTGTACCTAAACTAAGCATACATAGTACAAAGGACAAAACTGTCAGAGAATGCTGACCAAGTAACAACATACAAAAATAATGTAGAATTATATATACATTATAATACAATACAGTCAGTATCTTACATAAATAGGAAAAGAAAAGAAAAATGGCAAAAGTGGTCACAGATTTGCAGAGGCCATAGGAGAAGAAGATTTAAAGGCATATAGGATGTACAGGGGGTAAGCCCTGTAGAAAAAAGGGGGCAGTGACCAGAGAACAATATGAGAAGATGAGAGTACAAACAGAAAATGTTAGCATAATGTAAAGAAGCAGCAGACAGTGGGAGAGATGGGCAGCAAAGTTGTGTAAGAGAGAAGATGCAGTTAAGTTGACTTGTAGATGCAATAGTAGAAGATTGGACGTTATGTTAAGTAGGGTCATTACATGGGCAAGACCAAGCTTTGTAGAGGCTTATAGGGGTGATTTACTGACCATTCCTGTCCATCAGAGACATAGGTGTTGGACTGGGGTGAATTTCTGATTTATCCATCCATTAGTCCAAGTCGCACTTAAAAAGAGTTAGGGAAGAACTCTGCTTCACATGGATGGGAAGCCCTTTCTTCCTGTCACTCTGTTAAATGTATTGTGAGGGGAAGTTGTTTTGGGGGTTTGTTTGTTGTTGTTTATGTTGCTTTGTTTTGTGCTTTGCTTTTGCGCAGCACTCCTGAGATCTGAAGAGAGGCTTGAACACAGAGCATTTTAGGTGAAGGAAAGGAGCTGGTAGCTTAGGGAAGGGTTCAGATACCGAGCTGACTGAAAGCCTTCTTTCTCAGTCTTACTGACTGACAAGGGTTGGGGACCTGCTCATCCTGTTCTGTAATTATGGTAAGTGTATACCTTTCACATCAAACATCTTATTAGTATCCAAACATAATAGATAACCTTCATTTATCTCCAAAGTACTAGAAAAATGCTCTTCCAGAGAATAAAATGTTCATTTATTTCACTTACAATTCCTTTGCCTCTTCCTCTTCAGCACTTTGAAGCCGTCTGTCAAACCTGCACTGAATTATTGTAAAAGCAGCTTGCAGTCTGTTTTAAACATTATTAATAGATGCCATGTAATGAGATCTTTTTTTGTTTGTTTTTTGCTGTCCTTTCCCTTGTAAACCAGTTTAACAACAGCCTCATACAGTGGCATGTTAAGTGCACCACTAACATGCAGTCAGTCATCAAAAACTTGTACCATAATATCTACCATATATCTTACAGCATGTAGTAGTTAAAGCCTATCCCGTTGCTACCCAGCATATGGTAATGGTAGGAACTGTTTTTTAAACTGACATAATTTCCTCCATAGAAATATTCCCTTTAGCCCAGAGTAGTAAGTCACCCACCCACCTACCATCCCCATTTCAGAAAGCCTGGCCTTTTTAGCTGTTTAATTTAGACAGAGAGAAACCCTAACTGCCACAAATATGCCAGGTTTGACTAACAGCACAGGTGCTAGAGGAGCGGGCATGAAGGGAGCAGAAGTGGGTAATTCCAGCTCACCCACCTCTTGGGGGGGGGGGTGCCAAGGTTAGTCCAGGGGGGCATCATGACTAGAGCTTACATTAGTAGGCGTAAACCAGGGCACATTTCTGGTAGCACTTGTCAGCCAGAGACCACTTACATTGGCCTTGACTTCTGAGAAGTAAATGCCAAAAAGGAGCGGTCCAAGAACTGATCCCTGAGTGACTCCACTTGTGACTGGCCTCTTTGTAGAGGTGAATTCCCCACCTGTTCAGGCTTGCACTGTTGCAGACTAACGTAAGATAGCTTAATTCCCTTGCTGCTGTTTCTCATTTTTCTCTCACTAATCTGTTGCCCAGTACTGCCTTGGTGAACCTTTTTGCAGCTCCCCCAATTAGTAGTTATGGCTAAGTATGTATGACTGTGAAACAAGTATTAGACTTGTCCAGGTCAGTGTCTTCAGATGCATCCTTCTCTATCTTCCTTGTAAGGTCAGGGATACTAGCCCACTGGGAGCTGATCCCCAGCTACATGCCTTCGTCACACTCCAGCAGAATGTTAGTCATATCTGGAGCATTAGAAACAAGTAAATTATATTTTTGAGGCCCTACATCAATCATAAATTCAAACTGTAGCCGAAAGTTACTTTCTTTACTGTGGTTATAGTAACAGCAACGGCCATAGCAAACATAGCTTTTACTTCCACTATCACCCTCTGGTACAAGAAACCCAGAGTGACACTTCTTGAAAGTAGGGTAATTTCCATATGATCATGTACAGTATAAAGACCACCTTTGGTCTTCCTTGAAATTGTCCATAATCCTAGTGAGACTGGCCAGGTCAATAAAAAGAAAACAATTTTTGAATAGTTGCATTAAAGCTTCTAAAAGTACTTCTTGTTCTGTTATGGCAGTGCACTCACTGGTCATCAAAGGATAAAAAGGTTAGATACAGATTTAAAAAAAAAAAAAAACTACCGTGATAGCCCACTGGCTGTTGACTTACCCTGCATTGATGGTATTTAAAGTTACTGAACTCCAGAAAACCAGATGAATTTTTCTTGGAAAGGGAGCCAGCCCCCCCCCCCCCAAAAAAGAAAAAAAAAAACAGGATGATTAGTTATGAAAACCCTGATAATGGCATAGGAACCTGAGAGGGATAAGTGATCATGGGGGTAAAAGATCAAAAAGAAGTATATAAAATGAAACCTGTGTTGGCAGTAACAGTAGTAATCCTAAAAGTCTGCACTGTTGAAAATCCCTGAGGTTAACTATGTTGTGCTCTGAACAGATTGTACTAAGCCTTTGGCCCTTTATAGGGGAGAACTAGGGTGGTATTTATTTTATGCACAGGAGTTCAGTCATGACACTGCAAGTTTCACGCATATGTCACGGGGCATATCTGCCTTCGTTGCTACATTGCTGCTAGACAGGCACTCACTACCCTGTGATTGGATGAAAAAAAACTATTGGGAGAATTCAGAATTAAATAGATGTGTAAAGCATTAGTAAATTCTGATTTTGAGAAGCAGAACAAACTTGTAAGACTGACTTAGGATACATTTTGAAAATGTAAAACCCATTAGTTAAAAGTATTTTTCTATTTAGTTGTATAAAAGAAATCTGCGTTTTTATCACGCATGTTCAGAATTTATATTGTAATGGGGATCCTCAGTGGAATAAGGTAGCTTGGCAGTTGAGGTAGGAAAGTAAACAGTTTGGCCAGCATTTTAGTTGCCTTGGATATTGCTTACTGTGTGTACCACTGACGCCAGGTTTTGAAGTAGGCTATCAGAGTTACTACAGAGCACTTCACACCATTATTAACCATTTATCCAGAGCACTGAAGTAGTAAAACCTGTTAAAAGCATGTGCTTGTGAAATGTGTATGACCTTTATTAAATGGTGTTCTTACTTTTGTGCTTTCATATGCCCCTTGGAAGGTAATGTAATCATCCTGACTGTATTCAATAAGCATGTTGTAATGTAGACTTAAATGTTGCAGGGTAAGTATGATGACATTTGCTGTGCGTGTTTTGTAGCCAGCTTTCATTTGTCGCTTGATAATGTGTTTGTTTAGGAGGATTGACATCTCCCCAAGTACTTTGAAGAAGTATACTTATCCAGTGGATGAAGAGGTGCCAAAAGAAGAATTTCAAAAGGTAGACAGCTTGTACCTACAAGTACATTTCAATCTATAATAATTTTTAGTTTGTTTTCCACATTACTTGTGCATTGCTACATCTTTGTAACCATGAGAATGGACAGCAATTAATGCTGAAATGCTACCATAAGTGAAGAACTCCACATGTAGACCGATATCTTCTCTTAAAAGTATGACTGTGCAGTACATTGTCCATTGTCATAAAAGTCAAGAAGCTGATTTTATTAAGAGTGTTTAAAAATTATTAGCAAAATGTATAAGCATTGTATTGTGTAAATCAGTACTCTGCCTTAGTTTGTACTGCTGTGTAATGCTTCTCTGTTGTATTTGCATTACTCTGAAGAATATCTGTATCAGACTGTGCTACTGGAGCCAGGACTACCTAGCTTAAGTGACCTTGTTTGATTTTGCTTAGTATTAAACATACACTAAATTAGCTTGCACTGTTTTTAGCTAACGTTAGTGACCTTACTTTGAAATTAAATTGATATACATTTCTGGTGGCAGAAGGGAAAAACCAAACTAGTTCTAGATTTGTGTTTGCTGTTGACGTGAAATTCTAGTGTGTTGCTATTGGTTTTGAGCGTTCTCTTTCTGTTTTCCATGGTTATTAAGTAAGACATTTTAGCAACGTTTAGTGCGTTGCTGTGCTTAGCGTACAGCATTGTGCACTTCACAAACACAGGCGTCTTGACCTACCATCTGTACTCTTTATCTCCTTCTTCACCTAGATCAGTGCTACTTACAAGTGCCTATTCAGCTTGCAACTGAGTAGCAAGCTGCAGTGTGCACTTTGATTGCCGTCTTGTCCTTCAAGCAATCCATAAATGCACTGTTCATAAACTCACACTTGACATCTTAGCCAATATGCACCCATTGTTTGCACACAGTGGGTCAAGACATGACCTCTCCATAAATCTAATCTTTACTTTCTGCATCTTTTTACAGCTCGGTGTGCTTTCCTCATTGAAGCATCACATTTAGTTACATGTAGTTTTCCTGAGTTAATCAGTGTATCCCTCCATTAAGATAACCCACTTATTCATGTCCCTCCATAAACTAGTGCATGTTGGTGAATGTAGTTTATTCTGTGTATTTCTTAATAAATTCCCTGAATCACTGTACAAAAATGGAAGATCATCCCACTTGTTTCCATTCTGATGCCAGTCTCTTAGCACTTGGTATCCACAGGCAGTGCAGTAACTGTCTTATGCTCACATCTAGAATCTTCTCCTTCACAAAAATAAAACACAGACTGTGACCACTGCACACTTCTGCCACAGTCTAACCCAAACCACTTTAAAATGTCTTATGCTGAAGCTTTAAAAAAATTTTTTTACCAAAGCCTTCTAGATGTAGGACTAGGTCTCCACATAAATACACCTAACCTTTTTCATGCACATTTATAGCAGAGAGTCACTGAGTCATATCACTTCAAATCTGTTATTCCAAACCACTGTACTATTAAAATATATTAGTTATAAGTGATTTTGCAATTAGGTACACAGATAACTTTGCTCACTAGGCTGGACATAGATAGGGTAGTGATGATTTTGTTTTTCCAGTTGCAATGATCTTGGACATGTCATGGGCTCAACTGAAAACTCCATGAAACAGAATCCACACTGACTTCAGGAAATACAATTCACCCTTTATTCTGGTACCTCAGCCTTTCGCTTTCATGGAAGTCAGTGTGGATTCTATTTCATGGTGTTTTCAGCTGTGTTTTCTTTAGTCACGTTTGTATTTTTGGACTGGTGGTGTGTTATTACATGTCATGGGCTCTAAAGATCCTTTCACCTGACAAATATGACTACATCATGGTGTTTGTCCTTGTGGAAACAATGTAGGGCACAAAGCCTGGTGGGACAAGCAGTGAGACATATTAGAATTCTCCTTCCATGCGTGTAACAAATGCAGCCAAAACACTGGTGCTAAGCATAATCCTTTGTTCTCCAGGTGCAAAGGCTAGGTACAGAGAAAACATAAATGGCTTTAATAGTTGCTTAAATAGTTGGTGTCATTTCAGTGGGATCTAATATGTGTCAGCAAGGAACAAGAGCAATATGCTGTAAAGTCTTAACTTGCTTCGCAAAAGATGGCCTGTACCTCTCATTGCAAGGCTTCCTCATACTAGCTAAAGCCTTTGCTGCCCCCTTTGTGCTTTTTTAGGCAGAGTCCAGTTAACAAGCATTCCAAAGTAAGAAACACACAAACTCAAAACTGGATCTCATGAAGGTGGCTTTGCTCGGTGCCAAAAGTCTCAAAAACAACAAATTGCCCAATCTTGAGGTTTCCTTCCATTTGGAACAAGTCCATATTTGTGTAATTGATGCATAATTTAAGTGAAAAATGCACTTCCCTGGTACATGGGATTTGTGCTTGTGTCTTTAAGTCCAACGGCAACTGTGGTGGCATCTCCCTATTTGTTAAGGGCCATATCTTGTCCAGTTAGGTTCCCATAGACCCACAAATGGAACTTGTAGAACTCCAGATCACTGTAAACAGAACAGACTATTACAGTATAGCCTTTTACAGGGCACCTTCCTTGTCCTCCTGATAGTCATGCAAGATTCCCAAGTGTTCTCTGTGAACTCCTTAAACAAGAACTCCATTTGATTTAATAAATAAAACTCCCTGGATCAGATATTTAGCATACCCACTAAACACAGAGGATTACAGTCAGCTCTGCATTTTAGGAGGAGAGCAGTAGTTCCCTTGTGTTTATTTAATTTAAAGCAAAATTTGCCTTGCTGTTGTAGGCACAGAGTCATTGTCCTCTGAAGTCTTGCCATCACAGTCATCTTTCATGGATTGCCATGAGGTGGTTCTGAAAGGCAGGTGCAGCTACCACTTCACCTTGTGCGCAGAAGCAAGGTGCAATGCTGTACCGATGTTTGTGTGCTAACTAGTCCTTCAAGTCCTCACAGGAATTCTGAGTCTGAACTATATCCCGATGGATTAACTTTCTTTGCTTTATACCTTGCACAGTTCTGTTTAAGTAGACTGTTCAGTTCATAGTGGAAGGATGACTGAGTGAGAAATAATTTTACTGCAGGTTAACTCCGTGCCAATAGCAGACCTTGCTCATTTCTGCCATGCTATGGCAGTTTTCTAGCACACATTCTGCAGCCCCTTGCTTATTTGGACATTAAAGTCTGTGCCAGCTTTTTGTGTTACTTATTCACCCCCCCCCCCCCCCCCAAAAAAAAAAAAAAAAAAAACTTACCATAGGAGAGCCAAAAAACTTGATCTTGGGGCATTAGCAGTGGAGGCCTTCTCCCTTGCCATCTCATCCCTTTAGACATCTCTGTATAAGATGAGACAGAGGTCATCATGTACTGGTAGGCACTTTTTGGAAAAGTTCTGTGTGCTGCATGCTGTTCTCCCAACCTCACTTAGAAAACAGTGATACAGCAGACCTGGCTACCACCCTTTCTACCTCTCTTAGAATATACAAACTATATGCCACTTGTAACCCATCTGATTGGCTCCTACAGCTGTGGAGATGTTACTCAGATTTGGGTTGTTTGGGCTGTAGTCAGTGGTCCCTCCTAGTACATCACAGACCTGGGCTTTGCAATCTCTTCTAAGATTTTAGAGATATTTCTGAAGTCATTGTGATAAAAAAAACACCAGGAAATGGGGTTAATGGGCTTACTGATATTACCAAATGGTGATGTCCTTCATGGATGCATCTGCAGTCATAACAACTGGGTTGTCCTGTCGTCAGGCAGCCCTTCAGTCGGCCGGATTCCAAAGTCCGGGTCCGCTTCGCTGATGTCGCACTTCACCCGACGCCATCTCTGTTGGTCTTCGGGTATAAAGGCATCAGCCGACGCCATTTTCCTCAGTCTTTCTTGCCGCGTGGCGCCCGAAGCAGAAGCTGTTCGCAAGTGCCGGTCGGTCGGATCCAGAGATTACTTCTACCGAATACTACTTCGAAGACTTCTAAAGCTAAGTACCACGTTGGGGACTCTTTCTTGCCTCAGCCGATGTCAGAAAAAGTTAATAATTGTTTAACCTGTGGGAAACAAATACCTCATAAAGATTTCCACTCTTACTGTCTGCCTTGTTTAGGCCCAGCCCACGACGTAGCAGCCTGTTCGCCTGTGCTTCTTTCAACCGCCGAACGCTTAGGCGACGGTCGGAGTTTGCTGAACAGTTTTCCGGTTCTGATTTTGCGTACATTATGCCGGCGGATCCTCCGACTACCCAATCTGCCAAAAACGCAAAGATAAAGACCGACATCGCGGTCCGCGGTTTCGCTGAAACCATGGTTAAGCAAACCGCGAGTGTCTCGGTTTCGGCCGAAACCGAGAAAACTGATCAAAGTACAGCTGAATCTATTTCTACAACTGAGGCCCCTGCTACCATTCTTGAATCGGCCTCAGAAATTCTACCCACTACGGTGGTTGCCACTGACTTATCAGACACCATTCCCTTGGATGTCTCTACCCCAGCACGTGGTGCTGCTAGGCCTCCAGCAGCCATGTCCATTAAGGCCTTCGCCAGGGCTAAAGCAGCCAAGACTACAAAAACAGTGCCTGTTAAACCCCCTTCAACCAGGCCCTCCTCTAGTTCTCAAATGCTTACTCTGGCAGAAGATTTAATTTCATTAATTAGAGGATCTCAATCTCACCCAGACAGGGCCTCTCAGCCCCAGAGAAGATACCTAGGGCAGAGCCCACTGAGCCAGTGTCATGTGATGATTCAGGCGATGAATCAGACATAAGTGAGCAGCCAGAGGCTCCTTTCTAATTTTGAAGACTCTGATGCTGAAGAATCCATTCCAGTTGCTTCCCACCAGAAGAATTTTCCTTTGGGGAAACCTTACATGCCATGCGAGAGCAGTTCCAATGGCAGCAACAGGATTTTTCAGACTCCAGAAAAGACTTAGGACCTTCCTGCACCTTCCACAACACAGGCCCTTAGCTATACCTCCTGTTCTCTCTGTGGTGGATGATGCTTTCAATGATGTCTGCTCCGCTCCAGATTCTTTACCTCCAGCCCCTGCCAAACCAGACAGATTTTACAGGGTGCCAGACACTCATCACCACCTTTACAAGGCCCCTCTTGCAGACCCCAAACTATATCCCAGGGTCCCAAGGCAGTAGCATGACCATAGCTAAAACCCTATTCCTTCTGAAAGGGAAGCAAGGTCATTAGACAGATGGGGCAAAAGGTATACACTTCAGCTACTCTCTCAGCTAGAGCTTTAAACTGTCAGTTTCACATGATACAATACCAAGAGTTTATGCTTGATCAGTTAACTAAAAAGCTAACCACTGATGAATCTCTTGATAAGAAATATGTATTAGAAATGGTAAATAACATACAACAGGTTAGTAACCATTCCTTAAAATGTGGCTATGATGCACTGGAGGCTTCATTTAGATCAGCCATGACTGGCACAGTGATAAGAAGGCATGCATGGCTAAAGGAGCAAGCTTTACCGGATCATGTTAAAGCAAAGTTACTAGATGCTCCTATGGATAAGACAAGTTTGTTTGGTACACCTGCCCAGCAGGTTATGAAGAAAATGGAAGAAAAGGCAAAATCCGCTCAAACGGTTAAAGATTTCTTGCAGGTTCAACCCCAAGGTTTAGCAGGAACTGGCCTGCCAAAATTGGTCCTTTCCTGACTCCACAAGATCCCACAGGGGCAGAAACAGACGCTCCAGAGGCAGAAACCAATCCAGAGGAGGTGCCTACAGAGGACGACAGTGGCAAGGTAACAACAGAGGCACAGACACAACCACTGCCACTACATCAACACAACCACAGTGACTTAACCTAAATCCGCCTACCAGGGAACAAATAGCAGCTCCTCTAGGCGGAAAGTTAACCTTATTTTCAAAAACTGGCACTATATAACAAAAGACAAGTGGATTTTACAAACCATAGATCAAGGATACCGGTTCCACTTCCACACTTTACCAATCAAAAGAGGAATGCCAAATCTACCTCCAAATCAAAACCCAGAGGCTCTACAACAGATAATGCAGTTAGCAAACATGAGAGCTGTGGAAAAGTGCCAACTGCAGAGCAAGGAAAAGGGTTCTACTCAAGACTATTCCTAGTTCCAAGAAAGGAAAAAGTTGGAGACCAATTCTCGACCTGTCCGCCTTAAATACATACATCATTGTCCCAAAATTCAAAATGCTGACCCTACAGCAACTTCTTCCCATGCTGGGCAAGGAGTGTTGGCTGGTAACTCTAGATCTCAAGGAGGCATACCTGCACGTCCCCATTCGACCAATCTGCAGAAGATACCTCAGATTTCTTGCAGGATCAGAGCACTATCAATTCTCAGCATTGCCCTTTGGCTTATCTACTGCGCCCAGAGTATTCACAAAATGCCTGGCATCAGTAATTGCCCATTGCAGACTACAGGGAATACAAATTTACCCATACTTGGACGACTGCCTGCTACAAGGGGACAACAAAAGCAAGCTGACAACAGATTTACAAAGGGTCATCTACTTGCTACAAGCACTGGGATACACAGTCAGTCTACAAAAGTCAAGGCTGATACCATCCCAAACAAGGACATTCTTGGGCGCGGAATTGGACACAGTCAAACAAATGGCATTCCTAACTGCAGAAAAACAAAAAGAACTCCCTCTTTACTTCTTGGCACTAACAAAGCTGAACAAGTTAACAGCAAGAAAAGTACTGCAGGCCTTGGGCTTCATGGCATCATGCATAATCCTGGTCCCACTTGCCAGACTACATATGAGAAAACTACAGTGGTACCTAAAGAATTTATGGTCCCAACACAGTCACAGCCTAGAAACAGAAATCCCACTAATTCCATGCTTAAAACAGGAGTTCCTATGGTGGGCTCAGGCATGCCAGACAAACCCAGGCCTACCCTTTCGCAGATGTCGAGCAAGCCAGACCATCACAACAGACGCTTCAGACCTAGGATGGGGGGCCCACATGCTGGACAAATGCGTGCAAGGATTGTGGACACAGGATCAACTTCACCTGCACATCAACCTAAAAGAAATGCTGGCAGTAAAACTGGCAATCCAGAGGTTCAGACCATTTCTCAAAGAGGGCCAGTTGATGATAAGGACAGACAACACCACAGTCATGTGGTACATCAACAAGCAGGAGGCACTCATTCATACCCCTATGCTGTATGTCTTTGGAGCTGTGGAACCTGGCACTCAGCTACAACATCCAGTTACAGGCAGTGTTTGTACCCGGAAAAGAAAATATTCTAGCAGACATATTAAGCAGAACCACATCGGATGCCCACGAATGGAAACTGCACCCGGACATTTTCAAGACCATCTCAAAGAAATGGGGAATGCCTCAGATAGACCTATTTGCATCACCTCTCATTCACCAGCTCAAAAAATTCTGCACAAGGACATTACACCCACTGGCATGGAAAGTGGATTCGCTCTCCTTCAGCTGGAAAGGCCTGACAGCATATGCATTCCCACCTCTTCCCTTGATACACAAAGTATTACTAAAAATCAAGGAAGAATGTCCAAGGATAATCCTGATAGCTCCAAACTGGCCAAGACAACACTGGTACCCACTGCTGAGGAGCATGTCTCAGAACAATATGTGGCCAATACCCTGATGCCTTTGATGCTAACTCAGAACAACTACAGCATCATACATCCAAACCTAAAAACGTTGCAACTGACTGCATGGAACATCACATAGCAACAGCTAACCCAGAACTTTCTCAAAGAGTTAAAGACATTATTCTTGAAGCACGCAGACCTTCAACAAGAAGGAACTATGCTGGAAAATGGAAAAGGTTTGTCATTTGGAGTACTGAAAGAGGAAAAGATGTGTCAAACATAGATATGCCTAACATTCTAGAGTATCTGGCCGAACTTCTTCATTCAGGCTTGTCCTACTCCTCCATCAAGATACATGCATCAGCTATTTCAGCAGAATACAGCTTTGATACACCTGTTTTTCACACCCTTTGCTCAGGCAGTTCCTCAGAGGAATCAAGAATGTAAAACCTCCAAGGAAACCACCTTTGCCAGCTTGGGACTTAAACTTTGTGTTAGAAAAGTTGACACTATCACCCTTTGAACCAGCAGCAACAGCAGAACTACAACACCTGTCATGGAAAACTGCTTTCCTACTGGCAATTACTTCAGCAAGGAGGGTTTCAGAGCTACAGGCCTTAATGGCAGTGCAACCCTTCCTAATCTTCCACCAAGATAGAGTGTCCATGAGGACTAATCCTACATTTATGCCTAAGGTGGTATCCAGAGTGTCTTTAAACCAGGCAATCCACCTACCTACCTTCTTTCCCAACCCACAAAACAGAGGGGAAAGAATACTGCATACCTTGGATGTACATAGACAGCTACGCTACTACTTGGACAGAACAAAAAGTAGCAGAAAGACTGACCAACTTTTTGTAGGCTATGCAACAGGAAGGGAAGGAAAAGCTATTTCCAAACAGACAATCTCCAAATGGATAGGAAATTGCATACGATTCTGTTACACCTACCATGGAAAACCAATTCCACAGAACATAAGACCTCATTCTACAAGGCCAACAGCCACTACCACAGCCTTCTTACGAGGAGTGGCAACCAAAGACATTATTGAGGCGGCTACTTGGACCTCCGTGCATACATTTGCCAAGCATTATAACTTACCTCTATATTCTAGATCCCGAGCAGGGTTTGCCACTGCTGTACTGCAAGGGATCCTAAACACACCATAATCTAGTTTTATCCTCCTCCCCTAGTTGGCTATGGTATTCTACCCAGTTGTTATGACTGCAGATGCATCCATGAAGGACATAGTACAGTTTTGTACCTACCATAAATGTAGATGTCCGAACTGGATAGCATCTGCAGTCAGGATTACCCTCCCTCCTTCCCCTCTGTGGTACTCCTAGGGTATTTTACCCTCCTAATAGCTAGTTGGTGGGGGGGAGTCTTTTATGGTGTATTTGTTTGTATATATGTACATACATGCTTATTTTTGTGTTCACCTCTATCTTTTTGGAAACATTGGCATCTATCCAAATTTTAACCTCCAAGAGGGCTACTGGCATCTGGGGCAAGAAACACTGAGGAAAATGGCGTCGGCTGATGCCTTTATACCCGAAGACCAACAGAGATGACGTCGGGTGAAGTGCGACATCATTCGAAGCCGGACCCGGACTTTGGAATCCGGCCGACTGAAGGGCTGCCTGACGACAGGACAACCCAGTTGTTATGACTGCAGATGCTATCCAGTTCGGACATCTACATTTATGGTAGGTACAAAACTGTACTTTCACCTTCACTGCTTATTTGGGTCTATATTATAACAACAAAAGTTTAAAATTGCGAACGCTCTAAATATCAAAAATGCCGGACCTCGAACTCGCTATTTTAGGGGGCTGTGCCTTCCCACACCCCCCGCTAAATATATATACCAATTCCAAGATCGCACTACAGTGAGGAAAAGGCAAATATTCTGATCTTCACTGTACTGCAGTCTCACAAAAAGCACTTTGTGGTCCAGCATTTTCAATATTTAGAGTGTTCACAATTTTAAACTTTCGTTGCTTCTACCTTGGTAAATGTAATGGATATTTGAATGTAGGCACATTATATTTCAAAGACCTTGCTTCAGAGCTCGTGTAATCTTAAGGTCTTCTTTGAACAGAGAAAACATTTGACCCTGGGACAAAGTGTAGCCACAGTTTTTAATGAGGGAGAGTTGTCTTCTGAAAGCATGGGCAAAACAGCCTTGAATGTCAGTGTAAAATGGTTAAGATATTTACTAAAACTTCTGCAGACTGAGAGCATCAGTTCTTTGAGATCCTGTCAGTAGTTTGTGGGCCTGAGTGCATCAGCTTCAATGAGCACAGACTTGCTAGCCCCCAGCTCCAGGATCTCTCTGATTCCTAAATACAACTGCCCTTTAGAGGCCAACAGCAGAAAACCAGGCATCTCAGACTTGTCAAGCCCTTGTAGAACTATTTATTGACAGTTTCCAGTTGTTGTTAGATGGATGTGTTTTTGGTGCATGCTTCTAAGGGGCTCCCTCCTTGGATAGCCCTACATTTTTTTTTCCTTTGAGGAGGCCTTTGAAAGTGTTATAGATGTTTTTTTTTTTTCCTGTGTTGAAAATGAAACAATACAACTGAGCCTTCTACACTGCTGCTGGCATTTTTCACCAAAACAAGATCCACTTCCTTTTTGAAAGGTATATTTTTTAGTGATGTGTGGGCTATTATTCCATTGTGCTGCTGCTCTGCCGTGTCCTGCAACTGGAGTTTGCATTCCACAGTCCGATATCTCAGCCCCTGCTGTTTTTGACTATTTTTTTTTTTTTTACTGAGCAGTGTGTGATGGCATGGTACAAAGTTCATTTGCTGCTGATGCCTTTCTTAGTTCCTGCTGTTTGTGGCGATTACAGTTTCGCTGAGAAATACGTGTTGATATAACAAAGGTTACTTAGCTGACTACCTTCCCTTTTTGAACTGTCTTCCTTTGGTATACCTCCTAAGAGGAAATGGCGCCGTTATCCCCAATTCCCTTCAGATGTTGGGAAGGCAGAGGATCTCACTTTGCATGGTTGTATTCCCAATCCGGATTTGATACATTGATGAAATGTCTTCCAGCTGTCCCACCCAAGTGTTTCTTTTGGGAAATGGATAATTACAAGAACAGTTTTAATTGGGGAGAGAAGAACTTTACAGCTCTCACAGAAGGTGTTTAGATAGTTTGGATGATACCCATCTCATCCATTTAATCGACTTGTGTATGTTTGACCTCTTGTCGGATCTGAGATGGCAAAGGTAGTGCTCCAGTATCGAACTTTCTCAGTTTCTTTCCTTACGTAATACACCAATGTGCCTGTGTGTGTGTTGCTACCTCACATCTCTTTTGCCACCGAAGTAATCAGACAGGTTTCACATCGGAAAGGTAACCGCGCCACCTCATTCAGCTTAGAGCTTGTTCACATTCTAGGTTATACCCTTTTATATTACTATTTACATTTTTTTCTTTAGTATTTCAGAGCTTCTTCATATTTTTCACTTTAACTCCTTCCTTAGCATTGCATAGGCATTTGACCCATCATCACTGCTTTTCTTCTCTAATTCTTAAGTTAAAAAAAAACGTTATTTCTAGACATAGAGTAGGAAAACATTAACACACACACACCACCCCCGATACCCATGAATTGTGTGTGATGCCTCTGGGTGGATCATTTGTCTGCAGATTGTTCTGTCTGCAAGATCTTCAGTCCTCATGCCTTATTGGACCAAAGAAATAGCCTTATTATTAAAGGGTTGCTGTCCCTGGATCTAGAGGCAGATAAACCCAAAAAAGATAAGGACAAGCACAAAGAAAAAGTGAAAGAAAGGTATAAGGAGAAGAAAGCTGAATCCAGAAAGAGAAAGGCTGATGATGATGATGATGATGCTTCATTGCCTCTGAAAGTGTCTAGGTTAGAGTTTACACCTTCTTTGACTGTGGACAAATCATCATCATCAGCTCCATCGACCTCAGACCTGATAGTTATACCAAACAGGTCTCCCAAGCTGGTAGTTAGCTGAATTTCTTCAGAGAAGGAGCTTTCATTTCCCTTTTTGTCCTCCTTCCACTTCTTCAGTGTGCTCCTTCAGGAGTTTATCAGAGTTTTACTGGGATTGCATGATGATGGCTTTCTTAAGGGCACAGATTGAGGTGGGCACCCTCCCATCCCTCTGTCTCTGTTTCAAGGACAGTTCAGTCTGGCACTTCTCTCCCATTTTAAGCTCCTTTCCCAGTCCATGCTTCAGCAACAACAGTTTCAGAGCCATTGTTTCTGCCAAAGTCTGTGCACTCAGGGCTGACTGGTCTCTTCAATCTAGCTCGGTTCCACGTGTTTCGAACCCAGGAGGTCCCTTCAATGGATATAGACCCAGAGGTCAAGGTTGCCCACAAAAACAAGGATATTGTGGTCCTTTCTGTTACAGGCAACCTAACCATCATTGAATGGCTGCCCAACTGCTCCTCTGCAAAGGCAGTTGAAGGCATTTGTCCTTGTACTGTTCTGTTTAAATGGCCATCACACAGGACTCTTGGGTAAGAAGGATAATATCCAGAGGCTACATATTTCCCTTTTCCTACCAACTCCCCTAGTGTGTTGGGCAATTCCAGGCATTCCACCCCATCAGCACAGAGTGGCCAAAAGAAATTCTCTCTGTCTGTACTAGAATTTGTCATCAGTAAGTCCCCACCAGATCAGAGTGGATCAGGATATTATTTGAGATTCTTTCTGGTTCCAAAGAAAAATAAGGACATCAGGCCAATTTTGGGCCTCAGCCTTCTAGAGACCTATGTAATGAAGTCCCCTCCATTCACGATGGAAGCAATTTTGCCTTGTCTACAGGCAAACAGTTGTATGTGTGCCATAGATTTCCAGGATGCTTATCTTCAGAATAGCCGTAATTTCCAGGAGATGTTTCTTCTTCCATATGGGAGCTAGTCACCACAACTTTCTGGCTGTTTACCAAGTGCGTGGCAGTAGTCGCAACTCACATCTGGTTCTAAAGGGATTTGTATGTTCCATATCTGTTTGACCTACTACTTGCTGCCACAATGAGAGAGTCCTTAACTGATGTCAGACATTATTTGCTTCAGCTTAGGGTTACCACCTTTTCAAATGCTCAAAGTGGGATATTTACTGTAGAAATGTCAGATTACCAGGACAAAACATACCCATGACCAGTACAAATGATAGAACTTCACCTTTCTGCCAAAATAAAAGCTTATTCGTGTAGCATTTGAGTTGCTTATGCTATTTCATATAACATTTAGGTGTTTCAGAGAAAAAATAACTGTCTTCTGAAACTATGAAAGAAAACTTAGGAAATATTTTCGTACAATAATGTCAGGACATCTGCCATTTTTTCAGTGTTTTCGCAGGACACAACTTCCCAAAGAGGGACTGTCCCTCACAAAGTGGGACAGGTGGTAACCCTACTTCAGCTCTGTCTGTCCTTGAGCATTTCTGTGCTAGGTGGCTGTGCACCTACAAAAATTGCAAAATCTGCTGGTCATTCATTCCTAAAATCCTAGAATGCGGTTTTCTTCTCTAAATATCTACTTAGAAGCCCAACGTGTAAAGCAGCTCATGCATAATTAGATGGGGAATCCTCAGCTTTGGATATCCTGCTCCTACCCAAAAAGAATTTCATTAGGAGAAGGCCTGAAACTTCAGATGTGAAGTTGTTAAATCTCGCCGTTTATTCTCACTGACGGGTTCGGATCCGATCCTCAGCTCCGACACGGCTGATAGCAAAGCTCAAAGTTTGCCAGTAGCTCGAGACCAAGCCCCTTACCCACAATGCACTGTTGGAATTACCTCAGATCTAGTTTGTCGCGGCAAGAGAGATCTCGGTGATCCAGTTAGCTCGGACCATTTTGATAAATCGCAAGTTTTAAAAAACTTTTTTCTTCTCTTTTTGATCGATTATTCATATTTTGTGTGTGTGTGTGTGTGTGTGTGTGTGTGTGTGTGTGTGTGTGTGTGTGTGTGTGTTGTTACAAATAATAATAGTTTAAAGTAGGTTAGATTGTAGTGATAGTGCCCTGTGTTGGCTTAGTTTTTCTTAGTGTTGGGCCCTTTCTTAGCCCTATTTAGTTTAACAATTTTTACTTATTAGTATATTGTTTAGTGTGGGCTTAGTTAGCCCTGTATTTAACCTTTACAGGTTAATTTTGTGGTGTCTCTCTTTATAATATGTTGGATGAGAGAGAAAGGTCTCACCCCAAATCGGGGTTTAAGAAATGTCCAGATTGTGGACAGAAAATGTCCGTCAAGGACGGACATGTCCAATGTGTTTGCTGTCTGGGGGCTTAACACCTCCAAGACTCCTGCAGTATTTGCCACTCTTTTTCATCTAGGGTTCTCTTAGAGAGAAGGAGAAAACTCATAGATAGGAGGTTGCTGCAGCATACTTTCTCTGAGGCGTTGGGTAGCCAGGAAGGTGCCAGCACTTCTTCTAAATCTTCAAAATCTTCTGATTCTAAACAAACCAAGAAGACAAAGAGATCAGAGGGTACAGGGTCATCGGTTCCACAGTCCTTGGAACAGAGTATCCCTTTGGTTCGGAACCAGCTCCCAGTCTTGGAGCCAGTCTCTGAGGTTCCCTCATCTCCTCTGCTCCAGTCAGCACCTTTGGTGCATTCCTCGAAGTCTTCGGTCAGCCTCTCTGATATGGATATGAATCAGCTAGTGCAGAAGCTCCAACGGGCACCAGGACTTGCTAAATTGTTATCGGCCCCGACCACTTCGTCAGAGCCGAAGACCATTGAACCGGACTTGACTACTCCTCCTCCGAGTCTTACTGGACTCTCGGAGCCGAAGGAGCCCGAACCAATGGTTGCCGAACCTATGGAACCGAGACCCGCACTGGTGTTATCGGTTCCATCTACTCGGACGTCCTCGGCACCGACCGAGGAAGCTAGGAGCCGAAACTCTCCTGTCGGGTCTGGGGAGGATTGTCGGACCGATTTGTTGGTGCCGACTCTTCCTCTCGGGGCTTCGGCTCGGATGAGCTTGGCTCCTACCTCAGGCTCAGAGCCCATGGTTTCAGTGCGGGAGGATCGGACGGTCCCTCCGGATCTGTCTACCCCTTCTCGTCGGAGCCATGGGGCTTTCAATGCCATGAGGAGAGTCCTGTCTCCTAAGACATCATCGGCACCAGTTCGGGCTTCCTTCTCCCCTAAAGCTCCTGTGTTCGCGTCTATGTTTACCGGTCCCCCTAAGCGTAGAGACCCCGAGCCTCAAGTGGCCCCACAGGGCGTCCCCTGCTCTTCCGAGACCTCCCCAGCTGTCCCCACTGAGGAGGTACCCAGGAAGAGACTGTGCAAGAGGAGGCACCTAGACTCCCCACAGGAGTCATTGACATCCGACATGGACTTGGATGCGTCAGAAGGGTCCTCTCGATCCCCCTCTGAGGATATCTTCTTTGCGGAGCTATTAGAGATCCTTAGTCAGAGGGGCGATTGGCAGTCCAAAACCCCTACTGAGGGTGAGTCAGTGCTCTTGAAGGCTTTTGTGTCACAACCTTCCACTTCTTGGGTGTCTCCGCCTTACGATGAGCTCATGGAGCTGATCTTTCGTAAGGCGTGGGAGTCACCAGAGGCCATGGAACCTGTCCCTCAGAAGCTGAATAAGTTCATCTCTGCCCCGGTGGACAAAGCCTTTTTGACCAAAGGAGTGCCTGTTGATGCCATGGTGGGTAGCTGCAGCCACCAAAAAGGAAGTGACTGAAACATCCGCATCTATCCATCCTCCTAACAGAGATTCTAGGATCATGGATAGATATGGGAAACGCATGTTTAGTTCAGCAACTTTTTCTCTGCAATCGCTGAACTATTTAACCCATTTTACGAGACTGCAAAGAGATGATCTGAAAGAGCTAGGAGATACTCTCCAGGGTACGGTAGCTGCAGGGGTTGCCGACAAAGTCAGCACACAGCTCGCTACCCTAAACTCTGTTGTAAACTCGTCCATGCGTCTCATATCTTATGCAGCTGATGGTTCGAGTAGAGCCGCTAGTTCAGGCATTGCTCTGCGGAGACAAGCCTGGATGAGTCTCTGTTCCTTTGTGAACCCTTTAAGTCTTCCTTTATCAACACCCCATTTGATGGCTCATCACTGTTTGGCCCTAAAGTAAAGGAAACTTTAACCAGGTGTGAGCAGGAAGGTAAGACCCTATCTGCCGTTGGAGTCCATTTTTCTACCCCTACTCGGCCCTACCCCAAGGGCCCTAGGGGAGGGAAAATGTGGTTCCAAAAGCACAGGGAGCCTTTTAGGACACACATGGAGAAACCCCCTCTAGAGGCAGAGGAGGCGGTTATACCGGAAGACTCCGCCTGCGCGGCAGAGGGGGTCCACAGCAACAGGGTGACAGAGGCCAGTTCTCATGTCAGCCCTACCAGCGCTCCTGAAAGGGGGCCCGGCTGTTCGGCTCTGGAGACAATCGGGGGTTGCTTGTCTTTGTACCCAGAAGCTGGCTAAACATAACATCAGATACATGGGTACAAAGCATCATTTCCAGAAGATATTTCATACCGTTCTCTTCCGCACCTACTCCTGTAAGCAGAATCCCAGATGTTCCACCCAATCTCAGGAAACAAGCAATCGTAGAGGTCCAAAAATTGCTAGAAAAAGAGTCATCCAACCAGTCCCAACAGACCAATTTGGATTCGGAACATACTCAAGATTCTTTTTGGTACCACAGAAAACAGGGGACTGGAGACCTATCTTGGACCTCAGCAGACTCAACCAATTTGTAAAGAAAGAGAAGTTCCGAATGGTCATGCTCAGTCCATTCTTCCCTTCCTAGGGAAAGGCGATTGGATGTGCTCCATAGATCTCAAGGACGCGTACTATCACATAAAGATGAACAGACGCTCCAGGGGTCACCTGCGTTTCCGTCTGGGAGCCAATCATTACCAGTTTCGAGCCCTGCCCTTTGGTCTCACTACAGCTCCCAGGGTGTTCACCAAATGCATGGCTGTGGTCACCGCTCACCTGAGGCTTCTAGGATTCCAGGTGTTTCCATACCTAGACGATTGGCTCCTCACTGCTACCACCAGGCATCAATTGAATCAGGCAACACAATATACTTTGACACTGCCATCAATTAGGCATTACAAACAACTTCGAAAAGTCTGCCTTATTGCCATCGCAGCATACCGTTTTTATAGGAGCAGAGTTAGATACCTCAACCACCACTCTACATCTTCCAGTCGAAAGAGTCTCACTTCTTCGCCAGCACGTCATCTCACTGGTGTCAAAGAACAAAGCTACAGCAGCAGAAGTCTTGAAGGTACTAGGGCTGATGGCGGCAGCAATCCTGGCTGTACCACTCGCAAGGATGCATATGCGAATCCTTCAATGGCTCCTCTTCGCTCAGTGGTCCTACCAAAAGCTACCGATGCACTACATGATTGTCATCACAGATTCTTGCAAGAGAGACCTTCAGTGGTGGTTGATGTCTCTTCATGTTACAATCAGAAGACTCTTTGTGTCCCACCCCCCAGTAGCCACGGTGACCACGGATGCTTCCCTGATAGGGTAGGGGGGCATTTTTAGGGAAAGACTGCCCAAGGCACATGGACGGATCAAGAGTCTCATCTGAATATCAGTGTTCTGGAATTGAGAATGGTACTTCTGGCATTGCAGTACTTTCAAGACTCTTCCTCTAGGGACAATTGCAATTCAGACGGACAACATGTCAGTGGTCTGGTACTTGAACAAACAAGGCGGAACCAAGTCTTATCCCCTTTGTCGAGAAGCACTCGGGGTATGGCAATGGGCTGTGTCGTCCCACCGTTTTCTGATAGCAATGCACATCCCGGGGAAATCCAGTGTGATAGCGGACAAGCTAAGCAGGGCAATACTGTTGCCTCACGAGTGGTCTCTCAACCAACGAGTTGCGGATCTGATTTTCTGCAAATGGGGCCAGTCTTGCTGCGACCTTTTTGCCAGTCACATCAATACCAAATGGAGAAGCTACTTTGCCCTAATACCACCTCCGGGACATTCCCCAAGAGACGCACTCATATACGATTGGCCTCCGGGTCTCCTATATGCATTCCCACCTATTCCATTGATACATAAGGTTTTACAGAAAGCAAAGTCGCGGGGAAGGACAGTTATCCTCATAGTTCCCTACTAGCCTTGACAGATTTGGTTCCCCTTCCTTTACCATCATCTACTGGAGGATCCATGGATCCTGGACCCAGTTCTGGACCTTCTGACACACCCGTCAGGGGACCTCCACCCTTCACTGTAGTCCCTAAAACTGACTGCTTGGCTAATCCACTTCCCCTAATTGCCAGGCTTCATTCGCTCTCAGATAATACAAGACAAATCCTTTTGTCTTCTCACAAGCCAACCACCAGGAAACTGTACCGCAGTAAGTGGAACAGCTTCTCAATTTGGGCCAATATACAGAAAATCGACCCTTTCCGAGCTCCTCTATCATCCATTTTAGAATTTTTGACAAAGATTTTTAAAGAAGGAGCAGCAGCTGCCACAGTTTGAGTCCAGTTAGTCGCCATATCAAATTTCCACCTTGGATTCGATGGGTTGAATGTTATGAGCCATGAGATGTTCAAGTGTTCACCCTGCTGCAGTCATCACAGTTGGGTTATCCTGTCGTCAGGCGGTCCCGCAGTCGGCCGGATTTCCAAAGTCTTGGTCCGACGTCGGTTGCTGTCGCCTCATCCCTGAGTTATCTAAGGCTTTTCTTAAAGGTGCCTTTCACATGAGACCTCCTTTCAAATTTCCTTATTTTCCCTGGATTTTTAATTTTATGCTGTCTCAAATTATTCTCCCCCCTTTCGAACCAGCATCTTCTTGTGATCTCAAATATTTGTCCTGGAAGACTATATTCCCGGTAGCCATTACTTCTGCCTGCAGAGTGTCAGAACTTCAAGCATTATCTGTTAGGCCTCCTTACATGATTTTTCATGCTGTAGAGTATCTCTCAGAACAAACCCCTCCTTTTTGCCTAAAGTCTGTTCTGAATCCAATCTCAATCCGGTCATTGAGCTGCCAGTCTTTTTTACCAACCACTCTTGGAATACATTATGCACAAACTTGATGTACACAGACAGCTCAGATTTTATCTTGACAGAACTAAGGATATTATAAAATCAGATCAACTTTTTGTATCCTTTTCGGAAGCCAGAAAAGGTAATCCAGTGGATAAAACAACTTTATCTAAATGGTTATCAGATTGTATATCCTTTGTTTATGCGAATGCAAGCATGCCATTGACACACAAACCCAAGGCTCATTCTACCAGAGCCGTTTCTACGTCTTCTGCCTTTCACGCTAAATTGCCCCTTGACAATATTTGTGCTGCAGCCAGTTGGTCTAAGCCTCATACCTTTATCACACATTACAAAGTAGATAAGGCTTCCAGGGACAGGTCTTCCTTTGGTTCCACGGTACTGAAAAACGTACTTCCATGAGCCAACTAAGATTGAGGGTGCAAGGGACACTACCCATCAGTGAGAATAAACGGCGAGATTTAACAACTTCACATAAAGAAGTTATGTACTTACCATAACGTTCCATGTGAGTTGTTTATCTCGCCTTTATTCTCACGTCCCTCTCTCCTTCCCCCTCCTGGCTGACAGTTGAACTTAGAGGCTAGTACCATCCTGGTTTTTCAGTACTTCTTCTTCCCCTTCGGGAAGTGCTTCCTTGTAGAAATAAATAAAAGGGTATAGATACTCGCAGCAAGCAAGATCTGAGGTAATTCCAGCATTGCATTGTGGGATAAGGGGCTTGGTCTCGAGCTACTGGCAAACCTTGAGCTTTGCTATCGGCCATGTCGGAGCTGAGGATTGGCTCCGAACCAATCATTGAGAATAAAGGCGAGATAAACAATTCACATGGAACGTTATGGTAAGTACATAACTTATTTTCATCCAGTGTGACTCTGTTCTTGCTGTGATGCAGCAGGAATCCATGGGAACAGTTATTAACTTCACAGATTCCCACTATCACAACCCTACTAGAGACCAGTATGGTATCGGTAACCTGTACGTCCAAAGAGACCAAGTCTACTGCAGTGGTAGAAAAGGGGGAACTTATTGTAATTATTTCTGAGGGAAAACAGGATATACCTCATCCTGGTAAGGAAAGCAGTTCCTAGCAGTTCATTTGAGGTAAGTCAGGGTTACAATCCACTTTCTTAGAGTGGACATCATGCCTCAGAAAAGAAAACAAAAAACTAAGCATGTCCTTCCTCACCCCCCTCACAGGACTTATATCTGAGGAGGAAGGCAAATCTGATTCAGATGAGGATTTCTGAGGAGGAAGGCAAATCTGATTCAGATGAGGATTACTCATCTCAAATACATTTTCCCGGACAGCTTGCTTCAGGTAATGAAGACACTCTTTCCCCAAATTCTCCTGTAGAGGAATTTTCATTTCTGGATTCTATGCAACATTTTGGATGTCAATCCATACAAGTTACTGATATACAGAAAAGGTAGGTAGAAGCCCCTAAACCTAGCCCTGTACTCCCAGTCTTTGAGGCTTTATTGAATGCTTTTGCATCTACCTCTACTTCTGACATCCAGCCTCCAGCTCCCAAAAGTACTAGATAAGTTCCACAAGGTCTCTGAAGACATGAAGTTCTGTACAAAAACCCTATAACAGACCCCCTAGTCTTTCCCATCTCTCTCGATAATCCCACTACAATTTTACCTACAGATAATGTGTTAGCTTCAGCCAGAGATAGTAGAGCCATGTACTGTTATGATAATAAGCTCTAAACATCTGCCACCCTGGCTTTTAGGGCTTTAAATCATTAAACTTGGTTAATAAAATATCTGTCTGTTCTGGGGAAGAGTTTAATAAAACTGTGGCTAATTGGGAGGATACTGAGCTTAAGGCACAGGTGGTTCCCATGCTCTGTCAGGCTACGCAAGTAGCCAGATATTCTTGTCATATGCAGCTGTGATGCTGAAAAGGCTGCCTCTAGAGATGCAGCAGCTGGCTCTGTCATACACTGATTTATTTAGCTTCGCCTCCAGTTCCTTCCAGAGGATATCAAAGCCAAATTACTAGATTCTTCTCTTCATAGGAATCTTTTGGTTGGTCCTACTGCAGCTGAACTTTTCAAATCTCTGCAGGAGAAAGGAAAAACTATGCTGGATTTCAAACAGATTTTTCTCTCTTCCATACCTACATATCAAATGAGTCACACTTCCAAGCCCTTGTACTTGGAGAACAAAAACCAACACAGAATAGCAAAACAAAACAACCTAGGAAAAGATTTCAGGAGAAAAACCCACAGAGACCTCAAGGCTTTAGAAAGTATTTTCCCAGGCAAGCCTCAGCCTGCCTGTCTTTAGCTACTAGTCCCCACCCCCTTGACCTAAATACCCTTTGTGCAAAAGACTGACTTTGTCCCTCTCAGCTTGGAAACTCAGTGCTGTAGATAAATGGATTTTCTCCATCATATAACAAAGTTACAAAATATCCTGGAGGGAGTTCCTCCCATGGAGGGGGATTCCTCCACCTCCATCCACCGCTCATTTAGGATTTTTTATCCCAGAGACCACAGTACCCATGCCTCCAGTAGTCTCTACGGAAAGGCATTTAATCAAGACTCTTCCTGATTCCTATGAAGGAGGGAATTTGGAGACCTATACCGGACTTGCCCCAGCTGAACACCTTCTAAAAGTGCCATCTTTCAAGATGCTGTCCAATTCTACTTCCCTTCATTCTCCCTCAAGCCTTTCTAGTTTCCGTAGACTTAAAGGATGCATACCTACACATCCTTATCTACTGCTTCTGCAAGAAGTTTCTAAGGTTTTCTGATTTTGTTTTTTTGTTGTTGTACTTTGAGTTCTCTGCTTTGCTCTGTGGTCTGTCCACCGTGACAGGGGTGTTTACAAAGTGTCCTGAATTGGCTTTTACCTTTGCAGAATTCAAAGATACAAATATTTCCATATCTGGATGATCTCCTCATCCAGGCATCCTCTCAGGACTCTCTTCTGCTGCATCTCAGTTACACTTTGCTCCTGAAAAGGCTAGGATTCACCCTCAAACTCAGGAAGTCTTCCCTGGTCCTCTTGGGTTGCAGGCTGAATGCTGTCGCTATGGCTTCCCTCTTCCCCAGAACAAAGTTCAATCCCTAACTATTTTCAGTCTCTGCTCCCCTGAAATTCACCTTAGCAAGGAAGATCCTAAGAACCCCATGATCTGATGATGACAGTTTTCATTCTGTCTTCAATTTGAGTTCAGATCCAATCCCTGGGATCTGACTCGGCCCTTGCAAAAGCTTGTGGCAACCAGAAACTCTTGAGCTACTCCCTTATTGACAGTGCACCAACCGCAATTACCTCAGATCTTGTTTGCAGCTTGAAAGCAAAAGGCATGGTTCCAGCTTCTCTAAACCAGATAAGTGATTGTTTTTTTTTTCTCAAAAACGATAGTTTTCATTTCTGTCATTATTTTTGAATATTTATATTTCTAATTCTTTCTAAGTCATAGTTTTTTGCTATCATAAAGCTCCTTTTCCACTCTTTTAGTATGGTTGTACTCTCTCGTGTACTATTGCAAGTGTACTTCTACAGTTATGTAGTTCTTTAATAACGTTGTCTGTATTCCTACCTTTTTCCGCTATCCCTTAAAAAAAAAAAAAACTTCTTATAAATATTGTTGCCTCTTGTAAACTGTCTGTGAATTAAAATATTTTTTTTCTTTTACCCTTTTTTTATATGGCTGATAAAGACAAAAGCCCAAAATCTGGGTTTAAAAAATGTGAGAAATGTGAAGACACCATTCCATTCTCTGATGCCCACACACTTTGTGTGTACTGTTTGGGTCCATTCCACCTATAGAAAAACTGTGTGATATGCCATTCTTTCAACCATAGAGCTCTGGTTGAATGTAAAAATAAATTGATACTTGAGTTGCTTCCCTCTTCTTTTAGCAAGGCATTATCTGGAGCTTCCCACTCCTCTAGTACATCTTCAGGAAAATCTAAGAAAAGTCCATCTTTGGATCTGTCTATTCCCCTGGATCATAAACAAAAGAAGATTCAAGTTCTTTGATCCAGCCTCAAACTTGGATCCAAAGCTAAAGAAGACAAATACCTGTGGGTCCGACTGCACTATTGGATCCAAAACCTAAAATGACCAAACTTATGTCGGATAAGAGTGCTTCAGATCTGGCTCTGCAAACATCGAATTCAACACCTGATATTCCTTGTCTTCTGAGGAGCTAGGTATTCTCCTTCAGTGAACCCAGTCCCTTCTAGGCTCCCTTCACCTTTTTAGGAAGACCGAAGTCCCCCATCACTCATTTCCACTCGCTGTTCCAGGAACCTTCCTGAAGAAGACATGGAGAGGTTGGTGAGAAAGATTCCCTTGGCGCAGAGCATGTCAAGTGTCCTTTTGGCTGCTACCCCTCTGGGTCAGGAGATACGATCTTCCAATACACCCTCTCTTGGAGTTTTTGGATCCAAACCTTCCGGGTCTGTCAGCATCGGATCCAAAACTTGCTCTGAATTCTTTGGTTTCTTCAGTTCTGGAGGTCTGTCTGAGCCGGGGCTACCCAGTCGACTCCGGGGTGTCTCAGTCGAGTCCAAAGTTTTTGGAGCTGTCTTTGCACCTTAGAACATCGGCACAGGTTAGATGTTCATCGTGTTTCACTGCTGCAGTCATTACACTTGGGTTATCCTGCCGTCAGGCGGTCCCGCAGTCGGTCAGAGTTCCAAAGTCTTGGTCCAGCGTCGGTTGCTGTCGCTTCTTCCCTGACGTCAGTGCGCCAGGGGTATACAAGATGCAGCCGACGCCATCTTCCCCAGCAAAAGCAGTTCGCAAGTGCCGGTCGGCCGACTCCTGAGATTTTCAAATTCGAATTTCAGAACCGAAGTCTTCAAAAAAGCTAAGTACCCCATTGGGAAAACTTTTTCTTGCCTCAGACCGATGTCAATAAAAAGTTAATAATTGCATTTCTTGTGGAAAGCAAATACCTCATAAGGATTTTCATTCATACTGTATTCCATGCCTAGGCCCAGACCACGACGTCCCTAGTTGTCGGTTTTGTGCTAGATTTAACAAGCGCACTATTAAACGTCGGTTTGATTTTGCTCGCCATTACTTTGGCCGAAGGTTCAATTATACCATGCCGTCGGAACAACCGACGACCGGAATACACAAAAAACACAAAGACAAAGATAAGGACAGGTATCCGAGGTCCAAAACTGGCGATGAAGCCTCTTCTAGGCCAGTCGCCAGTTCTCAGTGAGGCGCATTCGCAGTCCCTGACACCCGCTACCTCAGAGCCACAGGCCGCCTCCGACTCCCACGTGGAGATTGCTAGGCCTCTGGAAACTCAAGGTATTGGGCCTACGGAAATTAACCCCTCAGATGGGTCTGGAGCCGCTGAGCAGGCATCAGCTTCTGAGGGTGTTTTCAGACCTTCACAGCTTACCATCAAAACAACAACCAAGGCTAAAACTCCATTAAAGACAAATAAACAAGTACCATGCCTAAAAAACAGATGCTCAAAATGGCCGAAGACCTAATTACTCTGATCAGGGGTTCCCATCCCCCTCCTGATAAAAGGCCTAGGCAGGATACAGACTATGATTCCTCTGACCAGGTTTCCATTCTGATACATCTTCAGACCAGGGATACTCTCTACCCCCCTATGAGGACTGTGATGCTGAAGAATCTATCCCTTCAGCCTCTCCTCCTGAGGATTACTCTTTTGGGGAAACTTTACATACCATGAGGGAGCATTTCCATTGGGAGAGCCAGGATTATTCAGAATCCAAGAAAAGGCTCAGAGATTTTCTTTTATTGCCTCAGCACAGGCCCCTTGCTATTCTGCCTGTGTTAGACATTGTGGATGATGTGTTCTCTGAATCCAGTTTAACCCCCGATTCTTTGCCCTCAGCACCAGTCAAGCCAGATAGGTACTACAGAGTCCCTGACTCTCACAAATTTCTTTATATATAAACCCTGCTGCTGACCCAGAAACTATTCCAGTGGGTCCCAAAGGGGTAAAGGCTTCCACTGCTAAAAATCCAGTTCCCTCTGACAGGGATTCAAGAGCATTAGATGGATGGGGGAAGAAAGTTTACACTTCTGCAACTTTAGCAGTAAGGGCTTTAAATTGCCAGTTCCACATGCTTAAATACCAACAATATTTAATGTCTCTGTTAAAACAGAAAATGCTTACAAGCTCAGAAAGTCCTGACTACAAGGATATGCAGGATTTATTGCATGCAGCTGAACAAGTGAGAAAACATACTCTGCAATGTGGTTTTGATTCATTAGAGGCTTCTTGTAGAGCCACAGTTACAAGATCTGTGATTCGAAGGCATGCTTGGCTAAAAGAACAAGGTTTACCTGATCATGTTAAGGCAAAATTATAGGATGCTCCTTTACAGCATAATATCTTGTTTGGTGTTAAGGCAGAGGAGGTATTAAAGAAAATGGATGATAAGGCAAAATCTATGCAAACAGTGAAGGATTTCTTACAGGTACAGCCACCTCGATTTAGCAGAAATTGGCCTTCTAAAAATTGTTCCTTTCCAGTGTCAGACAGACCACAAAGAGGCAGATACAGACGCCCAAGAGGCATATCCCAGCCCCAAGGCTCTTACAGACCACGGCAGTGGGGTGCTTCTACCCCAAAAGGAGGAGAAGACAAGTCACAACCTTATAGGAAACAGTCCCAGTGACTTCCTCCTTCACATGCCAAGCACTTACCTTTTGGCAGCTCCCTTAGGGGGAAACTAGCTCTTTTTTTCACAGAATTGGCATATAATCACCCAAGTTAAATGGGTTCTGGACATTGTGTCTCAAGGTTACAGGTTCCACTTTCACACTCTACCAAGGCCAAAAGGAATGCCAGACCTGTCACTAAATCAATGGGCAGAGGCACAAAAACAAATTACAGCCCTCATGGATATGAGAGCTATTCAAAAAGTGCCACAACAGGAACAAGGACAAGGATTTTACTCCCCAGAAAGGACAAAGCCTGGAGACCCATACTGGACCTATCTACTCTAAATACTTACCTGGATGTTCCGAAATTCAAAATGTTGACACTACAGCAACTTCTTCCCATGCTGGGCAAGAAGGCTTGGCTTGTTACTTTGGACCTCAGAGAGGCATACCTGCATGTCCCAATCAGACAAAATTGCAGAAGATACCTCAGATTCATAGCTGGCACAATGCATTACCAATTCTCTGCACTGCCCTTTGGCTTATCTACTGCGCCCAGGGTCTTCACAAAATGCCTGGCACCAGTAATTGCATTTTGCAGACAAAAAGGAATTCAAATATATCCCTACTTGGACGACTGCCTTATTCAAGCAGAGAGCAAGGACATTCTTTTAAAGCATCTGGCGTTTGTAAAAAGATTGCTGATTTGCCTAGGGTACACAATAAACGAAAAGAAGTCAAAACTAGTGCCCTCACAAGAGATAATATTCCTGGGTGCCAGCTTAAATACAACGGCCCAGATGGCTTATCTCACGCCAGACAAACAAAGGCAACTGACTCAGTACTTTCATTTGATGGCAATAAAAACCCAACTCCCTGCAAGAAAAATTCGGCAGGCCTTGGGGTTCATGGCATCCTGCATACTACTAATACCATATGCCAGACTGTATATGAGGAAATTACAATGGTACCAAAAAAGTGTTTGGACTCAACACTGTCACAGTTTGGAAACAGTAATACCACTTATTCCCTTCCTACAACAGGAGTTTCGATGGTGGGCACAGGCATGTCACCACAACAAGGGACAGCCTTTCACTTTACCCACAGCCAGGCAGACACTAACAACAGATGCTTCGGATTACGCCTGGGGAGCACATATGGCAGGAAAATGTATTCAGGGCAAGTGGGCCCCAGACCAAATGCATCTTCACATCAATCAAAGAGATGCTAGCTGTACAAAATGCCCTAACTGCTTTCAAGGACCTTCTGCATCCAGGACAACTATTACTAAAGATGGACAACAACACAGTTATGTGGTACATAAACAAGCAAGGGGGCACTCATTCCTATCCCCTCTGCAGACAAGCCATGACTTTGTGGAACACAGCACTGACCTGTCAAGTTCATCTGCAACCACAATTTCTGCCAGGAAAGAAAAATACTCTGGCAGACGACTTAAGCAGAAACATCATGGATCTTCATGAGTGGAAATTAAATCCACAAGTATTCAGCATGGTAATACAGAAATGGGGGTGCCCAGACATAGATCTTTTTGCCTCCCCTCTGAACTGCCAACTACAGAAATTCTGCACAAGGACTTACCACACACAAGCATGGAAAGTGGTTGCTCTTTTGTTCAGCTGGAAAACCCTAAAAGTTTATGCCTTCCCACCTCTGCCTCTTCTTTCAAAGGTACTCCTAAAAGCCAGACAAGAAAGGCCAAAAATGATCCTGATTGCCCCAGACTGGCCACACCAGCACTGGTACCCAATCTTAAAGAACTTGGCTCAAGGCCTTCATGGATTTTACCTCAAATTCCTCATATTCTGACTCAACAAAACAATCAGATCCTGCACAGCCAGCTCAAAACCTTAAACCTGGCTGCATGGCAGATTACTTGGCCAAGCAGCCAACACCTCTCTCTAAAGCTGTTATGGATGTCATTTTGGAGGCCAGGAGGCCCAGCACCAGGAAATCCTATTCAGAAAAGTGGAAGAGATTCTGCGCCTGTAACCAGGCTCAAAGCTTTGACCCTCTTGTCCCAAATATTCCTCAGATATTACAATACTTAACTGAGATGCTGGACAAAGGCCTATCCTTTTCATCCATTAAGATCCACGCTTCTGCCATCTCAGCTCATTACAACACGGATCCTCCTATTTTCTCTCATCCATTACTAAAACAGTACCTCAGAGGGGCTAAAAATATAAGACCACCCCGAAGAGCACCAACACCAACTTGGGACCTCAACTTTGTCTTGGAAAAACTAACTTTACCTTCTTTTGAGCCAACCAATTCAGCAGAATTAAAATGTGTGTCATGGAAAACTGCTCTGCTTCTGGCAATAACCTCAGCACGAAGAGTCTCAGAGTTACAGGCACTAATGGCAGTGGAACCTTTCATCATTTTTCATCAGGACAGGGTTTCTTTAAGAACAAACCCTACATTCATGCCAAAGGTGGTATCCAGTGTGGCTCTTAACCAAACTATTCACTTGCCAACATTTTATCCAAATCCCCAGAATAAAGGGGAGAGACTTCTGCATTCATTGGACATGCACAGGCAGTTACGCTTCTACTTGGACAAAACAAAAGCTTTCAGGAAAACTGAGCAATTGTTTGTAGCATATGCTGCAGGATCACAGGGAAAGGCTATTTCAAAGCAGACCATTTCAAAGTGGATAGGACACTGTATCCGTTTCTGCTACACACAGCATGGAAAAACTGTACCTAGCAGCATTAGGCCACATTCAACCAGGGCAACAGCCACTTCAACTGCCTACCTTAGAGGAGTACCTACCAAGGATATTTTGGAAGCTGCAACTTGGAGTTCAGTGCATACCTTTACCAAGCATTACCACTTGCCTCTTTACTCTAAATCCAGAGCTGGCTTTGCCACTGCAGTCCTGCAGGGCCTCATAGCCACCCCGAATCCTTTAAAGACCCAGCCACCCAACCTCAGCTTTGGAATTCTACCCAAGTGTAATGACTGCAGCAGTGAAACACGATGAACATAATACAGTTTTGTACTTACCATAAATGTAGATGTTCGAGTGTATTCACTGCTGCAGTCCAGGTTACCCACCCTCCATCCCCTCTTTCTTAGCTGGGACTTATCTATACCTTTCTACCCTATACAACCTATGTGGTGTATTTGCTTGTATCTGAAGGTATTGTTTTTATTTTTTATGTATCTTTTATTAGCACAATGTATTGCCTACTTATTTGGGGGCACCTAACATCTGGAGCAAGAAAAACTGAAGAAGATGGCATCGGCTGCATCTTATATACCCCTGGCACACTGACGTCAGGGAAGAAGCGACAGCAACCGACGCCGGACCAAGACTTTGGAACTCTGGCCAACTGCGGGGACCGCCTGATGGAAGGATAACCCAAGTGTAATGACTGCAGCAGTGAATACACTCGAACTTCTACATTTATGGTAGGTACAAAACTGCACTTTCATCTCCAACTTCGGCCGTATGGAAGTTCTCAGAGCGGGAGGGGATTATGATCCGAAGGCTTGCCCTTACAGATCTGGGATGATCTTCCTCTCGGGGGGGGGGGTCTGCATTTGAGGTCATGGAGAGAGCCTTGTCAGCTTCCTCAACAAAGACAGTTCCCTTCCCCTTGGATCCTCAATCGGCAGGCTTGTCATCTCTTAGAGTCTCATCTGCCCTCTCCATAGGGACACCTGGTACCAAAACCCCAGGCTTCCCAGCAGGTTGTCCACACCTCTTCTGATACCTCCCCAGGGCATCCCACTGAGGAGGTCCCTAAGAAGAGAAGGTGCAAGAGGAAGCACTTGGACTTCCATGAGGAGTCCGTCCCAGAAGATACGGACTTTAAGGAAGGTTAAGGGTCCCCGTAGTCACCTCCTGATGATATCCAATTTAGAGACATCCTTGAAATCCTGAAACAGAGAGGTGGGTGGAAGTCCAGCAACCCTTCGTCTGAGGAGTCTGTATTCATGGAAGCATTCAGTACCAGCCCACCTACCTCCTGGGTGACTCCGCCCACTAATGATCTTATAGATTTGGTGTCTCACCGGGCATGGAAGGCCCAGGAAACCTTTGAACTAATCCCTCAGAAGCCAGATAGAATTTTGACAGCCCCTGACGATAGACAGTTTTGGACAAAAAGTGTACCTGTGGATGCCATGGTCATGGCAACGGCCACTAAGAAGGGACTATCCAAAGAAAGTTCCACTGTCCGTCCACCGAACAAGGAGTCTCAAATGATGGACAGATTTGGGAAGCATGTCTGTGCTTCAGCGTCCTTTGCATTGAGGTCTGTGAACTATTTGGCACATTTCACCAAGTTGCAGGGAGTTCTGATTAAAGTTAAAGGCACTTTATCCAGGTGTGAAAAGGATGGAAAGACCCTGTTTGCCATGGGTGTACATTGTTCCACACAAGATCCTTCTCTAGGAATCAGTGAGGTGCAAGTCCCAGGGTCCTTTCCAGGACGCATGTGGAGAAGTTTACCCACAGAGGTAGAGGGGGAATTCAAATGGTAGACCCTGCCCTCGTGGCAGAGGTGGCCTGCAGAACCAAGGGTCTGGAGGATTCCTTTTTCGATAGACCCTTCCAGTGTTCCTGAAAGGAGGCCTGGTTACCCACCTCTGGAGGCATTCGGGGGTTGTTTGTCCCTGCACCAGAGAGCCTGGCTAGAAATAACAGATACATGGGTGCAGAGGATAATTTCCAGAAGCTATATAATTCCCTTTTCCCTTTCACCTCCTATCTGAAGGAAATTCCACAAAGTTCCACCCAGTCAGACGGAACAAGCAAATGCTGCTAGAAAGAGTCATCCATGAATTTCCACCAGAGCAGATAGAATCCGGAACTTACTCGAGTCTTTTTAGTGCCAAAGAAAACAGGGGACTGGAGACCAATTTTGAATCTCAGTGTGTTGAACAAGTCAGTTCGATGCACCAAGTTTCGGATGGTCACGTTTCAGTCCATACTCCCATTTCTGGGAAAGGACGATTGGGTATGCTCGTTAGTATGCATCTTGAAGGTCTATTACATGAAGATGAACAAGTAGTCCAGAAGGTACTTACACTTTATGGCTGGGAGCCAGTCATTACCAATTCAGAGTTCTGCCCTTTGATCTCACCACAGCCCCCAGGGTGTTCAACAAATGCATGGCAGTAGTGGCAGCTCACTTGAGACTGCAAGGATTCCAGGTGTTTCCATACTTAGATGACTGGTTCATTACAGCCTCGGCCAGGCATCAAGTAATAGAGGCAAGAGATCAGATTCTCCAGACTTGTTCTCATCTGAGAATAACCATAAATTGCGAAAAGTCTCATTTGGAACCTACTCGAAAGTTGGATTTTATAGGGGCGTTGTTCAGCACAGAATCAGTGATAGCATCACTGCCTCCTCTGAGAGTTCAGATCTTAAGAACACAGGTCAAGAAGATAATCTGCAGTACCAAAATTTCTGCCCATTTGGTTCTTCAGGCTCTAGGATCAGTGGCAGCGTCACCGTTAGCCAGGTTCTACATGACGTTTTTACAGTGGATACTAGCCGCTCAATGGTTGATACCTTTATCAGCCCATGTAAACCCTAATACATGTCACTCAGATCTGCAAGAGAGATCTCAGATGGTGGATTCAGTCAGATCAAGTTCTACTGGGCTGACTGTTCATTCCCCCTCAGCCCAAGGCCATAGTAACCAGGAATGCTTCCCTGTTGGGGGAGCATTACCTGGGGAAGACTGTCCAAGCCACTTGGTCTCCCATAGAGGCCAGTTTGCATATCAGTGTTCTAGAGGAGAGAGCAGTGCTTTTAGCATTGGAGACATTTCAAGAAGCTCTCCCCTCAGGGATGATCACAGTTCAAATGGACAACATGTTAGTAGTTTGGTATATCAAAAAACAAGATAAACTGAATAAAAAGCCACGTAGACTGGAATCCAAAATAAGTCCAAAATTTGTTGTGTAACACACAGTAAGTGCTTTTGTTTGGTAGATACCACCAAACTTCTTCAGACATTCAGATATTACTTAGAATAGGTCACTGAATTTTAGCGAACAGGACTGGGACCTTTTGGGTTCCTTAAGACATCAGAATGTACGGGTCATTAAACCAGACAAAGGGGGTGGGCTTGTATTTTTTGATTAGTTCGATTACAGAAACCGTATTACGAAACTTTTGAGTATCAACAGTTACAAGCCAGCATCACTGAATGAGGTTAACAGGGCCCAACAAAAGGTGAAGGTGTTTTTAAACGATATGTTCAGTGAGTCCAGAATTAGTATTGATTTATATAATTGTTTAACTTGATGTTCTTCGTGTTTCACTTTTGCAGTCATTACATTGGGGTTATCTGCTTGCAGGTTGCCCTCAGTCGGCCTGATTAACAAAGTCTTGGGTCCTGCATCAGTTGCTGTCCCTTCTTCCATGCCGTCAGGTCGTCAGGGGTATAAAACATGCAGCCGATGCCATTACATCAGTCTTTCTTGCCGTGCGGTGCCCGAAGCAGAAGCAGTTCGCAAGTGCCGGTTGGCCGACTCCTGAAATTTTCGTTTTTGAGCTTCAGAACCGAAGTCTTCAACTAAAGCTAAGTACCCCGTTGGGGAAACTTTAGCCCCCTGTACACCTATTATTTTCGGGATTCCGAAAGTGCACAAGAGTTTGGAAGACCCCTCTCTTTAAGGCCATTTGTTAATGGGAGGGGTTCAATTATGTATTCACTAGCTAAATATGTTGACAATATTTTAAAGAAATTTGTTGAACAAGTAGAGCACATATGTAAAGATTCTTGGTCCTTCTTAAACAATATTAATGGCCTCGAGTATAAAGAGGATGCAGTTTTTCTAACCATAGATGTCAAGGATCTATATACATTTTTTCCTGCTGATATAGGCATCGATTGGGTGGTTAGTTTTATGCTTGAGAAGAATTGTCCAGGTAGGGACATTGAGTTGGGTCAAGAATTCCTAGACGTGATTTTATGTAATAACTATTTTTATGTTTGATGACAAATATTTTGTACAAAAGTCAGGTGTTGCAATGGGCTCCCCATGTGGTGCCAGTTTTGCAAATATAGTGATGGCCCACTGGGAGCAGCGATACATTTTTAACAATAACATATTTCGCTGAAACATAACTTATTACACTAGATTTCTAGATGATGCATTTATTTTGTTTGAAGGAAAGATGGAAATTATTCCGTCCTTCATGGAATACTTGAACAACACAACTCAATTTTTGTCATTCACACAACTTTGGAACTGACAACATAGCATATCTAGATGTTGACCTATACAAAGACAGGAAGAACAAGACGTTTAAAGCCAGAATTCACAGAAAACGCACCTATTCAAATTCATTCCTCCACTACACTAGCTGTCATCCCTATCAGCAGAAGAGGTCCGTCGTCAAAGCCCCACTGGTCAGAGCGGCCCGTATGGTCTCCAGTGACGATGATTTTAGGGCTGAGTGCGATACGTTATGCAATATGTTTTTGAAATGAGGATACCCTTTACCTTTATTAGGAGAACTTATGTGAGGTACAGCATAAGAGGAATAGAGGCATCTTTTATCCTAGTCTGTCTATAGATGTTGGCACTAGTACTAATAATTGGTCTATTAATGAACAAAACCAAACAGATACATTCAACTCTTTTAAATGAACTTTTATCACTACTTTCAGTATCAACTCCTATGAAATACACCAAATTTTATATAAGAACTGGAGTTTGTTAACTTCGGATGAACAATCAATTGGTAAGGTTGGGACTAGACCCACTATAGTTTTTAGAAAAGGATTGAATTTTAAGAATCGTTTAGAAAGAATCCGAACTCCACAGACAAGGGCACCGGGCATGTATAAATGCGAAAGTTGCAATTACTGTAGGCATATGGAGGTAGGCAATACCTTTAAGATTAGGAACAAAAAATATAGAATTGGTAAAAGATTCACTTGTGGATCCAGAGGTGTTGTCTACCTGGCAAGTTGCAGATTATGCCCATGTTTTTATATTGGCAAGACTGATTGTCCCTTCAGGGACAGAGTCTACGAACGTTTATACAGCATTAGGAAAACCAAATTAGAAAATGCACCAGCCAAGCATATTCATGAAAACCCCCAACACGGTTTCACTTTCACAATCATTGACCAAGTGGAACATGACCTTAGAGGTGGCCCCCTGTCCTTGAGGCTTGAATTGCGCGAGCTAGTCTGGCAAATAAAAGTAAATGCCTACAGTAGTATGCCTGGTTTAAATGACTTTTGCTCTTTAGCTTGTGTTTTGAAATTAAGGAGCTTGCAAAGATGAAGCAAGCAGGGGCATAACCCAATATTTTTACCAATTTTTGCAGTTTATTTTATTAATGTATTTGTTTAATTTAAATAATGCATTCTGGCTCAATGTACTTTTAATCAACACTTTTGTATAAATATTTTTTACGATCTTCTTTACAATATACCCTTCACTATTTCATCATCGTGTATTTTTTGTTACCTTTTACTATTTTAAGGCGTTTTGCTATTTTAAGGTAATTTATTTATTTATTCATTATTATATTTATGAGCTAACTTTGCACAGTGTTCAAGATATTTGATAAATTTTGAATTCTTGTCATGAATTTTATTAGTACAATGTATTTTAGTTTGGTGAGTAGTTAACTTCTGGTAATGATGAGCTGCACCATTTAGTTTTTTAGTTCTTTAATTAATGACGTCATGTGATTACTTTCTCATTTAAATATGGCAAGTTATGTTTAATTTTATTAGTCTGAAGAAGTCTTGCCCACTGAGGCAAGACGGAAGCGCTAACTTAGATTGTGTATTCATTTTGGAATAAAATCTTGTTACTTGTTTGGATTCTGCCTGCTGCTCTGGAAGACTTACTCAGCAGATCCATGGACCACCCTTACAAATGTATGTTGAACAGAGAGGGGTTCTGGGGCAGTGTCCACAAATGGGGTGCTCCTAAAATTAATCTGTTTGTCTCCTCTCAGAACAGACAGATGTCCTTCAAGGATGCATCTGCAGTCCTTACAAATGGGTTGTCCTGTCGTCAGGCAGCCCTTCGGTCGGCCGGATTCCAAAGTCTGGGTCTGGCTTTGGCTGGTGTCGCGCTTCACCCGACGTCATAGCTGCAGTTCTTCAGGTATAAAGGCATCAGCCGACGCCATTTTCCCCAGTCTTTCTTGCCGCGTGGCGCCCGAAGCAGAAGCTGTTCGCAAGTGCCGGTCGGTCAGATCCAGAGATTACTACTACCGAATACTACATCGAGGACTTCTAAAAAGCTAAGTACCCCGTTGGGGACTCTCTCTTGCCTCAGCCGATGTCAGAAAAAGTGAATAACTGTTTAACTTGTGGGAAACAAATACCTCATAAAGATTTCCACTCTTACTGCTTACCTTGTTTAGGCCCAGATCACGACGTAGCAGCTTGTCTAGCCTGTGCTTCTTTTAACCGACGGACGCTTAGACGTCGGTCGGAATTTGCAGAGCAGTTTTTCGGCTCAGATTTTGCTTATATTATGCCGTCGGATCCTCCGACTTCACAAATAACCAAAAAACGCAGGGAAAAGGACCGACACTCACGGTCCGCGGTTTCGGCCGAAACCGCGGTTAAGCCAACCACGAGTGACTTTGTTTCGGCTGAAACCGAGCAAGCGGTTCTTCCCCCAGCCGAAGTCATGCCTTCTACCGAGGCCTCTTCTAACCTGGTGGAATCGGCTTCTGAAATCCAACCTGCAATTGCGGTTTCTCAGGAATTATCAGACACTATTCCCCTGGATATTTCAACCCCTGCACGTGGAGCTGCTAGGCCTCCTGCAGCCATGTCTATTAAGGCCTTTGCCAGGGCTAAAGCAGCTAAAGCTTCAAAACCTGTGCCTGTTAAGCCCCCCTCTCACAGGCCCAGCTCCAGTTCCCATATGCTTTCTTTGGCAGAGGATCTCATTTCTTTAATCCGTGGATCCCAGCCTCATCCAGACAGGACCACTCATCCACCTCCAGAGAAGAAGCCCAGAGCAGAGCCCCCAGAGCCAGTATCCACAGATGATTCCTCTGATGACTCAGAACATAAAGAGCCTCCTGAGGCTCCTTATTCCCCTTATGAAGACTCTGATGCTGAAGAGTCCATTCCTTCAGCCTCTCCACCTGAGGAATTTTCCTTTGGGGAAACCTTGCATGCTATGAGGGAACAATTTCAGTGGCAGGGCCAAGATTTCTCAGACTCCAGAAAAAGGCTTAGAACCTTTTTACATTTGCCACAGCATAGGCCTTTAGCTATACCTCCAGTTCTTTGTGTTGTAGATGATGCATTTAATGATGCTTGCACTGCCCCTGATTCATTACCTCCGGCCCCTGCTAAGCCCGATAGGTTCTACAGGGTCCTGGACACTCATCACCATTTATACAAGGCTCCTTTTGCAGATCCAGAGACTATCTCCCAGGGGCCTAAGGCTGTAGCAACTACATCTGCTAAAAAACCCCTCCCCTCTGAAAGGGAATCCAGGTCCTTAGAGAGATGGGGTAAAAAAGTTTACACTTCTGCTACTCTGTCCGCTAGGGCTTTGAACTGTCAATTTCATATGACTCAATATCAAGAGTTTATGCTAGACCAGTTAACTAAAAAACTGTCCTCTGAAGAATCTTTAGATAAGAAGTATGTTCAGGAAATGGTACATAACATACAGCAGGTTAGTAACCATTCTTTAAAATGTGGCTATGATGCACTGGAGGCTTCCTTTAGATCAGCCATGACTGGCACAGTTATCAGGAGACATGCATGGTTGAAAGAACAGGCATTACCAGACCATGTCAAATCAAAGCTTTTAGATGCACCCATGGACAAAGTCAATTTATTTGGTTCTCCTGCACAGCAGGTACTGAAAAAGATGGAAGAGAAGGCGAAATCTGTACAAACAGTGAAAGATTTCTTACAGGTTCAACCTCCAAGGTTTAGCAGGAACTGGCCCTCCAAGAATTGGTCCTTTCCGGACTCCTCTAAGACACAGAGAGGCAGGAATAGGCGCTCAAGAGGCAGAAACCAATCCAGGGGTGCCTACAGGGGACGCCAGTGGCAAGGTAACAACCAGCGAGGCACAGACGCAGCCACCACCACTACAACAACACAATCACAGTGACTTGGCTGTGGCACCGCCTACCAGGGAACAACTGGAAGCACCCTTAGGCGGAAAGCTAACCTTATTTTCAAAGAACTGGCATTGCATCACAAGGGAAAAATGGATTTTGCAAACTATAGACCAAGGTTACAGGTTCCATTTCCATACTCTTCCAGGAAAGAGAGGAATGCCAAACCTACCACCTACTCAAAGGGCAGAAGCTCTAAAGCAAATATCTCAATTATTAAGAATGAGAGATGTGGAAAAGGTACCATTTATGGAACAAGGAAAGGGATTTTACTCCAGACTCTTCCTGGTACCAAGAAAAGAGAGCAAATGGAGGCCTATTCTCGACCTGTCCGCTTTAAACACATTCCTCATTGTTCCAAAATTCAAAATGCTGACCCTACAGCAGCTTCTTCCCATGCTGGGCAAGGAGTCTTGGCTGGTAACTCTAGATCTCAAGGAGGCATACCTGCACGTCCCCATACGACCAAATTGCAGAAGATACCTCAGATTTCTTGCAGGATCAGAGCATTATCAATTCTCAGCATTGCCCTTTGGCTTATCTACTGCGCCCAGACTGTTCATGAAATGCCTGGCATCAGTAATTGCTCATTGCAGACTTCAGGGAATCCAAATTTACCCCTACCTGGACGACTGCCTGATACAAGCGGACAACAAAAGCAAGCTAACAGAAGACTTGCAAAGAGTCATTTACCTGCTGCAAGCCCTGGGATATACAGTCAATATAAAAAAGTCAAGGGTGATTCCATCCCAAAGTATAACCTTTCTGGGTGCAGAGCTGGACACATCAAAACAAATGGCATTCCTAACTGCAGAAAAGAAAGATCAACTACCTCTCTACTTCTTGGCATTAACAAAGCAGAACCATCTAACTGCAAGAAAAGTACTGCAAGCCCTAGGCTTCATGGCATCCTGCATAATTCTGGTCCCTCATGCCAGACTGCATATGAGAAAGCTACAGTGGTACCTAAAGAATTTGTGGTCTCAACACAAGCACAGCCTAGAAACCAAAATTCCAATAATTCCATGCCTGAAGCAAGAGTTCCTATGGTGGGCTCAGGCCTGTCAATCAAACACAGGATTGCCCTTCTGCAACAGTCAACCAAGCCAAACCATCACGACAGATGCCTCAGACCTCGGTTGGGGGCCACACATGCTGGACAAGTGCATACAAGGCTTATGGACTCAAGACCAGCTGCCTGCACACAAATCTAAAGGAAATGCTGGCAGTAAAATTGACAATCCAGTCATTCAGACCATTTCTCCAAGAAGGTCAGTTGATGATAAGGACAGACAACACCACAGTTATGTGGTACATCAACAAACAGGGAGGCACACATTCATACCCTCTATGCCGGCTGGCACTGGACCTATGGGATGTGGCTCTGAGCTACAACATTCAGTTACAAGCAATTATTGTACCGGGAAAAGAAAACATTCTAGCAGACATATTAAGCAGAACTACCACGGATGCCCACGAATGGATGCTGCATCCGGACATCTTCAAAGCCATCACAAGAGAATGGGGATTACCACAAATAGACTTATTTGCATCCCCACTCGATCACCAGCTAAAGAAATTCTGCACAAGGACGTACCACCCACTTGCTTGGAAGGTGGACTCCCTATCTTTCAGTTGGAAAAACCTGACAGCATATGCATTCCCTCCACTTCCTTTGATGCACAAGGTGCTCTTGAAGATCAAAGAGGACCGCCCAAGGATCATCCTGATAGCTCCAGACTGGCCAAGGCAACATTGGTACCCATTACTGAGGAGCATGTCTCGGGAACAAATATGGGCACTACCCCTGATCCCATTGCTGTTAACACAGAACAACTACAACATCCTGCATCCAAACCTGAAAACTCTGCAGCTAACTGCCTGGAACATTACATAAGAACAATTAACCCAAATTTATCCCAAAGGGTTAAAGACATAATCCTTGAGGCTCGTAGACCTTCCACAAGAAAGAATTATGCAGCAAAATGGAAAAGATATTTCATTTGGAGTACTGCAAAGGGAGAAGATGTGGCACTGGTAAACATAGCCAACATCCTGGAGTACTTGGCAGAGCTCTTCCATACAGGCCTGTCCTATTCTTCCATCAAGATACATGCATCAGCTATTTCAGCAGAATACAGCTTGGATCCTCCTGTCTTCTCACATCCTCTGCTCAGGCAGTTTCTGAGAGGAATTAAAATCCTCTGCTCAGGCAGTTTCTGAGAGGAATTAAAAATGTAAAACCTCCCAGGAAACCACCATTGCCAGCATGGGACTTGAACTTTGTGCTAGAAAAATTGACACTTCCCCCTTTCGACCCAGCAGCAACAGTAGAATTACAATACTTATCCTGGAAGACTGCTTTCCTGCTGGCAATCACCTCAGCAAGAAGGGTCTCTTAACTACAGGCATTAATGGCAGTGCAACCCTTCCTGATCTTCCATCAAGATAGAGTGTCCATGAGAACAAATCCTACATTTATGCCTAAGGTGGTATCCAGAGTGTCTTTAAATCAGGCTATCCACCTACCTACATTCTTCCCCAACCCACAGAACAGGGGAGAAAGACTGTTGCATACCTTGGATGTACATAGACAATTACGCTACTACCTGGACAGGACCAAGTCCAATAGAAAAACTGACCAGCTTCTGGTAGCATATGCAACAGGAAAGGAAGGAAAACCAATTTCAAAACAGACAATCTCCAAATGGATAGGAAATTGCATTAGATTTTATTACTCCTACCATGGAAAGAATACTCCAGAGAACATCAGGCCTCACTCCACAAGGGCTACAGCCACTACCACAGCTTTCTTACGAGGAGTGGCTACCAAGGACATTATAGAGGCTGCTACTTGGACCTCCGTGCATACATTTGCCAAGCATTACAACTTACCTTTATACTCTAGATCCCGAGCAGGTTTTGCCACTGCTGTTTTGCTAGGGATCCTAACTACACCATAATCTCTCTTTTTTCCTCCTCCCCTAGTTTAGCTATGGTATTCTACCCATTTGTAAGGACTGCAGATGCATCCTTGAAGGACATAGTACAGTTTTGTACCTACCATAAATGTAGATGTCCGATAGGAATGCATCTGCAGTCAGGATTACCCACCCACCTTCCCCTCTGTGGTACTCCTAGGGTATTTGCCATCCTTCAGCTAGCTTGGGGTGGATCTATTATGGTGTATTTGTTTGTATATATGTACATACATGCTTATTTTATGTGTTTGCTCTCTACTATTTGGAAACATTGGCATTTATCCAAATTTAGCCATCCAAGAGGGCACCTGGCATCTGGGGCAAGAAACACTGAGGAAAATGGCGTCGGCTGATGCCTTTATACCCGAAGAACTGCAGCTATGACGTCGGGTGAAGCGCGACACCAGCCGAAGCCAGACCCAGACTTTGGAATCCGGCCGACCGAAGGGCTGCCTGACGACAGGACAACCCATTTGTAAGGACTGCAGATGCATTCCTATCAGACATCTACATTTATGGTAGGTACAAAACTGTACTGTCAAGCTGTTTTGCTCCGGGACCCCTTGCCTCAGGCCTGGAGAACGAATGCCATGTCTTTCAACTGGGTGGGATGTCCCCCAGTGCATTTCCCCCTTCCATTATTGCCATATGTCCTCCTGAAGATCCAAAGGGACAAACCAGAAGTCGTGTTACTGACTCTCTTCTGACCCCTGGTGACACTGGTTTCTCATTCTCCACCTAACCAGGGGCTATCACTACAAGTTACCATGCAAAGTGAACTTGCACAAAAAAAAGGGGGGGGGGACTCTGATACATCCCAGCCTGCAGGCACTCAATCTGACTCTTTGGGTGATATAATTGTAATACCTTTTAGACATCAGTTTTCAGAGGACATGCTAGAGGTACCCCAGGAGGCGAGGAAGCCTACCACTACAAAGTCTTACACCTCCAAGTGGAAGAGATATTGTCTCTGTCTGAAGAAGAATGAGGACCCCTTTTGAGCAAGGATTATTCTTATTTTGTCTTCACTTGTGTGACTTAAGAATGGCTTAGCTTACTCTTCCATTAGGGCACACTTATCGGCTATATCTGCCTGCATGCCTTTGGACTCCTTTAACTCTTCAGGATTAAAATCAAATGCTTTTTTGAAACTAGTCCTGCAGCTAAATCCTCCCAAGAGGGCAATTCTGCCTTCATGGGATGTGAATTTTGCCCTGGAAAAAAAATATGCAATTGAAATTCTGGACCTGGAGAACTGTCTTACTCGCTGCTCTTACCTTTGCCAGAAGAGTTTCTGAACTGCAAGCCCTTATGGTTATGCCCCCTCTCTTTACTTTTTACAAGGACAAGGTCTTGTTAAGGACTAATCCTTCTTTGTCTAAGGTAGTATGTGAACTCTTTCTTAACCAGACCATCCATTCACCCAGTTTCTTCCCTAATCCACAAAATTTGGGTGAAAGGCTTCTCCACTACTTGGATTTGCACAGACAACGTAGATTCTACATGGACAGGATAAAAGTTTTCAGGAAATCTGACAAGTAATTTGTTTCCTTTAGGGAGAGTAAACTAGATAATTCTGTCGTCAAACAAACATATCCAACTGGCTGTCCAAGTCTGTATCCTTTTGTTCCCCTTCTCATGGAAGATTTCTGCCTTTGCCCTTGAAGGCTCATTCTGTCAGAGCTGGCATATCATCTGGAGCTTTCTTCAAAGTTAATGACTCTAAATCCATTCTGGAGGCATCTACCTGGTCCTCAATTCACCCTTTTACTAAACATTATAGATTGAATGCATTTTCAAGATCAAGAATCTCTTTAGCTAGATCTGATCTGCTTGGTCAGGTAGATAGCACAACTGTATCTGATGTACCCACACTAAACAACCTCTGTCTTTGAGAATCACCCATCTGTTTAGATTACTGCAACATTTTTTCAAGGAAGGATGTAGTACAGTTGTGTAAGAACTTACAATAACAGTAGATGATTTACTGATCACTGTTGCAGTATTGCTTCCCACCCTCCTACCACCTTGTTTCTGTTGTTCCTTTTGTTGGACACTGTGCACCTTATGGACTGGGGAAGGAGGGTGTAAATCGCCACCTCTCTTCCTTCTCTGTTAGCTAGGCTATTCTTATTTATGGTCATCAGGTCCTTCCAGGGTCTCCTGGCTCTAGGTGGTCTGAGGATCTTAGCTGCTGTCTGCACTTATGTGTCCCCATGGACTGAAGTTATCTGCCAAACTTATGCAGTGTCCAGAAGATTTTTGGCTTTTGTACTCTTGTAGGATGTAAGGTTACCTCGGCAGGTTAACCCATCTGTTTAGAAAATAGCAGCAGTGATCAGCAGGACATCTACTGTTATGCTAAGGTCTTAACACGACTTGTTTGCATGCCATCTCCCATGGCAGTGGTAAACACAGACACCACCTTTCTGAGGTGAGGAGTATTTTTAAGGGATAATGGTCGAAGGTACTTGGAGTGAACTGGAGGGCAGCCTTCACATCAGTGTCCTGAAGATGTGCAGTCCTTTTTTTCCAGAAGTCTACAGGACTTCTTACCTCCAGGGGAAATTTATAGCCAAACAGATGACATGATTCTCTTATGGTACTTCAGTATGCAGGGAGGAAACCAGGCTCTACCCTTTATGCCAAGAAGCCATGAGTGTGCTTGACAGTAGACAATTGCTTCTCATTGCTTTCTGATAGCAAAGCTTATCCCCAGAAGAAACCTCTGTCTTGCCACATGCTCAACAACTGTATTCTCGTGCCTTACGAGTGGTCCCTCAACCCAGTGATAGCTTAGCAGATTTTCAGCTGCTGGGGTCTTCTTTGCTGCAGCCTGTTTGCTTCCCTAACCACCACCACGTGCAACAACTACTTTGCCTTGATCCCTCCATAGGGAAGGTCCCAGAGAGACAGTGGCCTTCCAGGCTCCTTTGGCATTCCTTCTTTCTCTAAAGTTGAAATTCTTGTAGAAAATGATAAGTTGCAAAGCCACTGTAATATTCATTGCACCTTATTGGCCCAGGCAAATATGATTTTCTCTTGCTATAGCCTCACATCAAGGAGCCTGTTTGACCCTTAAATTCAAATGAGGATGTACTCTCACCCCTTCGGATCAATTCATCCAGACTTAAATATCCTCAAGTTAACTGGCTGGGTTCCCCAAGTCCCATGGTAGCCTAAGACCCTTCTTTATGTTGTGATGTTATTTATATCCTGTCTGCATCTCAGAAGGTGTCCACATGTAAGATGCATTGCAACAAATGGAAACACTTTTTCTCCCATTTGGGCAGCTTCTCAAAGCATAGACACGTATACTCCAACAGATCCTGCCATTTCTCGCTTACATTTAATTCAGGACCCAGCTATTTTGCAGTCAAAGTACTGCTAGATGCAGTCTGCGTTTTCATAATGGGTTTGATTCCCACTCCTTAGCTTCTCACAGACTGTGTAAAGCTTTTCTGAAAGGGATTTTTCTTTGCCCTCCAATCAGAGAGCCTTCCCTTCTGACGGAACTCAGGTTTTGTTCTGGAAGCTTTAACAAAGTCCCCATTTGAAGAAGCATCTTTAACTCCATTGAAGTTTCTTTTCCAGAAGATTTCTATTTCTTGTAGCAGTAACTTTGACTAGAATGATTTTGAATTTATAAAGTCTGGTTTCTAATCTACCGTACCTAATATTTCATAAGGACAGGCTTTCACTACAAGGAAATCCATCCTTTGTTCCCAAGGTGGCATCCAACACAAATTTGAACCAACCTGTGTATCAGTATTTTTTTCCAAACCACTCCAGCAATGGGGAATATATCCTCCACACTTTGGATGTTCATAGACAATTAAGATTTTTTTCACCACAGAACTAAACCCTTTAGGAAAGATTCCCAGATGTTTATTTCCTTTGCAACAAACAGGCTTGGATCGAAGTTTTGAAAGTCTCCCTGTCCACGTGGCTTTCCAATTGTATTTCCTTGATCTATTCTAAGCCCAATCATCCTTAGCCATGTAGGCCTAAAACTCATTCTGCCAAGTCTGTTGCCACTTCTACATCATTCTTTAGTAATTCTTCAGTTGTTGAAATAATGTGTTGCAGCAATCTGGTCTACATTGCATACTTTTCCAGACATTGCAAATTGGATGGTATTATGAGGTCTAGGGCTTCATTTGGAGCCACTGTCCTCAAAGTTATCATAGTACTACCCAGGAATTTGGTAGCTTGGGATGCTGATCTGTCAGTTGTATTGGGTGGATGGGATCAATAAGATACAGTAGTTGTGCACTTAACCATGAATCTGGATCCTTTCATCCAAGTCCATCAGATAGAACATCCCTAACTACTTCCCCATTCCAAATTGCTATTTCTGAAGGACTGTTATAGCTCTTCTCTGCTGGTCTCCATTTAAAGACAGTCTCACTTTCTTTGGCAACAGACTTGATCTGAGGCAACTACATCCACAGGTGCATTTTGTGAATGAAAAAGTAAAGGCGCTCAGGGGTATAACCTACAAGTTGATCCCGACTGAGACGGACAACATAGATGTTGTTACGGTAAGCACATAACCTTCATTTTTGCTGGCTCGGGTCTGACAAGTGACCCAAATACCTTTCAGTCATACCAGCTGGACATGGATGAAAGAATCCAGCATTATGGTAAGTACAAAACTACCATCTGTCCAGGTAATGTAAACTTACCGTCATCCATCCAGTTTTTCAGATGTTTAATGACAACTTTGAGTGCATCTCTCTGGAACTAGATTGTCAGTACCCAGGAAAACATATAATGTGAAGGATAAATAATACAAAGCTACTGTCTGGCTTGTGGTTATTTTACATGGTAAATCTAAAGGTTCCAGTGTGACACCAGCTGACCACATGCTGCCTAGTGACAGGGCCGTATCTTTGACAGATCTGGGAAAATAAAGTCTCTACTTCTGTGTCTTTGGTGTTAACTTTGAGCCAAGCTATCCATAGCTCTGTTTTCTTTCCAGAACCTAAAATGGGGAGAGTTGATTCTTCATACTCTGGATAACCACAGGCAATTCTGGTACTTTCTTGACATAACTAAAACCTTCAGAGATTCTTATCTGTTCATTTCTTGAGAAAAAAAGAAACCTGTGTCATTATCTTCAAATGGTTGTCCCACAATATCATGTTTTTTATTCACACTAAGTCCATTCCAGTCAGGGTCAAGGCACATACTACGTGTGCCTTGGCTTTATCAGTGGCTTTCTTGAAAGGGGTGTACTCCAGAAGTTACCTGATGTGTAAGCAACTTGGTTTTCTGTACTTTAACAAAGCACTACAAACTAGACTCCTTTTCTAGCTCTAGGGTAAGCTTTGTTAGGACTATTCTCCACTGGCTCTTGGACCCTCATTCTTCCTTTTCCCAGTCAGTATAAGCTAGGGTAATCTACCCTTACAACTAAGGCTACTGCAGCAGTGATCAGATTATGAACCTAGTTCAGTTGTGTAAGTCAACTTACCATAACAGTAGATATTCGGATGATCACTGCCTCAGTTGCTACTTCCTCAGACCACCTTTTTTTTTTGTTACGAGGGTGTGGACATTGAATTTTATTTACCTAGCATTGCCCTCTTTCAGCATTGTAGCTTCCCTCATTCAGTTAGCGTGAAAGCTCTGTAGAGCTTGGAACCAGCCCACTGACTTTTACAGCTCTGCTTAAGCTGTCAGTGCTCTGGAGGTGTGGAAGGTACCCTGAAGCTTTGCAAGCTGGACAGCTGTTATATTCTGAACAGGATGTAACCCATATAGCTAAAGCTACTGCAGCAGTGATCATTTGACCATCTACTGTTATAGTAAGTTCACCTACACAGTTGTATGTTGCCTATGTACTTTTGATGTTCCAAATAAAAAAAAATTATTTGCAACAGTAGTTCTTTGCCTACTGAGAGTGTTGTTTATGCTGTTCATTGCCCATATAATCACTGTCATACAGGCTGAAAGCTAAAAGCTGGGATAAAAGAACATGTGAAGGACGCAAGTCCTTTAGTGCTTCAGCTAAATTCCGATACTGTTATCTTGAAAGTTTATGTTCTAGAACAAGTTTGTTAAGCAGCAACTGCTACTGTGCTTGTCTAAAATGCTTACACCCCCTTCCCCCCTGAATATGACTCAAACTTTGAGTCAGTGAACCTTTAACTCCCTTATTAAACTGGACTGTCTGCTCTAGAAGGGCTTCCGTTACCTTAAAAAAAAATACAGTCATGCCCCTACAGTGATCTCTTTAAATGCATCTAATGGTTCCATGACTCAACATGCTTCCTAAAGAAAGGGAGTGTAAAGCTTTGGATAGATGTAAGAAAGTCAGTACTGACAGTCTGAGCATTGAGCTATTAATTTCTAGGCACATATTCTCAAGTATCTGAGAAAAGTCCTAAAGCAAGTAGTGGACATGTGTGCAGATGTCCAAGGTGAGTTCCTGAAGTCATAACTCCTCAAACTTGCTCAGCTAACCAAGGAAGTAGAGAGGCATATGAATAAATTATTTGCTATTTCATAGATGCAACAGTCAGAAGGTAGGTTGCAGCCACTATCAGAAGACTCTGAGAGGGACTACTAAATACCTCTTTTGGTAATGATTTGTGGTTTTGAGAAACTTTCTCAGGATATTTTAAGAAGGTAGAAGAAAAGAGCAGAGAAATGCAGATGATGCCAGTACAGGTGTTACAGAGGACTAAAGCCCTAACTTAAAGCCGTGGTGACCCGAGTTGGATTAGTAGTTCAGGCCAGTGGCAGGGTGGATGAGTGTAACCAGCTGCAAACATTGCCACTGTCACTTGGAGGAAGTATGATGACAGTGCTCTGCAGGCAGTCAGGCAAACCAAGTCACTGATGGTTGGTTTTCACAATCTTCCCTACCCAGGGAGTGCTAGGTTATTCAGTTGCTTTCATTGCCAGAAGGTGAACAAAGCACTCACATAGTTCCCTGGATCACAACCCACCACCGACAGGTCTTGCTTCAGCTCTGGGTGGAGTCCCAGGAGTGGAGGAATAAATGGACACTGTCTGGTCAAAGAGATGCATGATGGCTGCCAGGAGGAGTTGCAAAAATCACTAAAAAAGAAAAAAAAAGATGAAATTATTGACTTGGGTGTTTGTAGGATTAGGGCATGATTATAGCCTGAATAGTTTTGGCAGTTTTTCATTTGATTGATCAAAGCTAGGATAAAATGTAGAGATATCTTCATGATACATATTGTGCTCTTTAATTTGGGTTGAGATGAGTATCTACGGTTAACAGTGTTTTTGGTTGATCAGTTTTAACCCCCCTCTCCTTTTTTCTTTTACTGATATTCTTCTTTTTGGCACCTACTCTTTCATTTCAGAGTTATTGAAAATAAAGAAATAAAAGCAGACCTGTGATTTTATTTTTGTGGTACTTCTCCGATTCCTATGATTTTGTTATTTTTGTGGTACTTCTCCGATTCCTATGATTTTGTTATTTTTGTGGTGGTACTTCGATTCTTGTGATTCTGGAGGTATTATACTGCACAGGTATACTGAAATTTTTATTTGGAAATTTTAATACTGCCATTGCTAAAGTGCCCTTATTGAAGAAGGATCGACAGGTCTGTACAAAGGCTAAAAGCTATAATAGACATTGATAGACTCTGGATGCAGTTGAGAGTTATAGTTACAATACCACAGTTATTTGTATGGAAAGCCTGGAACTTCAAAGTTTGGTTATTAAGCTTGTGAACCTACTTGCCTTCAAAAAGCTTGATTATCATAACCTGTCGTTGATATCATTTATTTCTCATATACGTATCACGATTAATTTTGAAGTAAGTTGGCGACTACTACTGATGGTAAGGAGATGCTTATTCCATTTTCTTGGAAGATGTGTAATGTATCCGTCGTACATTTTTGTTTGTATTTACTTTCAGTACTTGATTCAGTGCTCTGGTGTTATTTCTCCCCATTGGTGTGCTGTAAGTATACACTTTCAAGTGGAAACAGATTTGATATTAAGATAAGGTAGAGGTCACTTCTTACTAACCTGTAAGAAACCATGTTATCAAAGATCTTGATTGATGATTCTGAAAAAAAAAATGAAATTCCATTTTTATGATCTAAGGTCTATAAATTGCTACCTTGATTTTTAAGTTATGTCTGGTCATTACTGTGATTTTATTGTAATTTGTAGTGTGTGTGTGTGTGTGTGTGTGTGTGTGTGTGTGTGTGTGTGTGTGTGTGTGTGTGTGTGTGTGTATAGCAAAACTGACAGTGTTGTAACTAGTAAATATAAGAAAATGTAGTCTGTGGTGACTGACTGCTGTGTCCTAAATTACCAGTGCTATATGCAAATCCCATGGTTTTCCAGTATTCAGTTCTCATTTATGATTTTGGTGCATGAAGACTTTGACTAGCTAGTTTTCTAACTGTCAGGATTTTTATGGTAAGGAACTGTTTTACCTTTTTCAGGTAGTCTCTTCTGTGGTAGTCTCGTGTGTGATTACAGAATGCAGCATTGCATACAGTAATGAGGTCAGGTCACTGAGGTATTAAGTGGTACACTGGCCTCCCTGGAGTGATGACATGCCCTTTAGGTGGTTTACAGAACAGACTTTTCTAACACTTGGATGTAAAATGTAAAATTGTCTACTACTGTCCAGAAGTCTTTAATTACAGTGTGCTTTTTTAATTGATTTGACCATTTATTTTCTAATCATAATTTCTGTCATTTTTGGTAGGTGTTACAATAGTGCTCTCACTGATAGGAAATATGAGGTAATTATTGCTGTACTTGTGTATTTTTTGAAGACTCTCTTGAAGATCTTGGGCATCTTTTATTGAAGCAGGTAAATTACCTGGTTTGCAGTTGACATTTGCTTATTCATAACCCATTTCACACTTTTATATCTCACAGGCATGGTGCTTAACCAGTGTTTTGCCCATTGAATTACACATGGATTGCCATTTAATGTTTTTATTTATCTTATGCACTAGTGTTAAAGCCTTAGTAAGACCAAGAGAATCACTTTGCTGAGTTAGCACTTTAAGAAATGCTGTTTGCCTCCTCATGTAATGCTGCATGATTCAAAAGGCAATTACCCCCCCCCCCCCCAACAGACCCAAGCAGTTTCATATCTCTGTCATTTTGGATAAACTTACTTTTTCTTCAATTTCTCCACGTATATAGGATTTCTAATACCAAGACAGGAACTGACCATATTCCTGAGTCAGGGTGTAGTCAAAGTTTATGAAATTAGTATTGCTCCAGTTTGTGTTTGCTTGGAGTCCTCTCTTCATCACCTGCAGTATACCCAGAATTGCATACCCAGAATTGCGTCTTCCTGTAACTCTTACGGAGCTGCATATATTGGTAGCATGTTTAAATATGCTTGACAATTCTGTTTTTATTAGCTCTGTTGCTTCTGCTGCTATTTTTCTAGTTTCTGTTTGCATAGCCTGGGATTTTATGACTTTGTGTCTGTTTGTAGGACACTATTGGTAGATGTAGCTGTTTCAAAAAAATGTTACTTTTGTCCTTCTTTTCTTTGACTTCTGTATCTAGTTTTTTGTTGGCATTGGATGATCGCACGTGTCAGAACTTACTCATTTTCTGTAATTCTTTGTGGTTAATGCTTCCATTGCTTCTCAGCTACTTGTATAGTTTGTACAAAACCCGGTGCAGTAGTTTGCTATATTATCACTGCACACCATGTTGCTAGATTTCATGTTTCAGATATTGATAAAATTGTAGTTGTTCCTGGATTTTTCTCTACTTTGTACTGTAATTGTGGGATTTCCAGTTTTTCTTTCCTTTTTTGTTCATTATATTCTGCCATTTGTTTTTGGTGCTGTCTTCTGCTGCATGATTTTTGTCTGCTTATTGTCTGATTTCCATCCCACGCCTTTCTAAAATGCATCTGCTAATCTGGAGCAACAATGTCATTTCAAACTTGTATTCACGGTTTAGAATTTTTTCTTTATTTTAATCTGATGATATCAGCAAATTCATAAATAGTGTCACAATTGGAAAGTCACACACATAGTCAGTTTCTAGGAGATCCACACCTCCTTCAGATTGAGGAATTTTGTCATGTACTATATATTGTTTGATAAACCTGAAGCAATTTTTCTTGTCCAACTGATCTAGTGCTTTTTGGGGGTCAGTCAGTCACACTAAAGCTGTAAAGAAGGTCAGAAAAATCAAGCTTGAGTTGTGGTTTTAGCCCTTTATGTCAAGGAAGTTTTCAGTATTAGTTGTAGTCTTCTAAAGTATTCCTTACTAATCGTTGTTCGTATTTCTTTGTGCTTTATTGCTGATACTTCTTTTCCAAAGCATTTATACACTCTTGTTCAGTGTATCACATTCGTCTGTTGGTTGAGGTTTTCTTTGTGCTTTAGTTTTTCTGTTGTAAAAGTTGCTTTTGCAAATTTATCAAAATACGTTATCATTCTTATATCATCTGAGAATGTTTGAACTGTTTATAGTTGTGCATTCAGATGGTTGTTTGAGGAGTTGTACAGTTTCAAATTATCCACAAAAAGTAGATGAGATGTCAATGGACAGGATTGGTTTCTGGAAGCTAAGCTATGACAGTAGCTTAGTCTGTTAAGTAAGTAGCTCAGTGAATTAAAGTCAAGGTAAAACAGCAGTGGTGACAGAGAATTGCCCTAGCTATACCCTCTTTTGGATTTTTATCCCTGGGATAATCATGTGCCCTTTATCATGACTCAGTTGTAAAGTGATTTGCCACTGTTTCATAGTGGCTGCTATATAATTTATCATTCCAGACCCGTAAGCATTCCATAATCTTTGAATGCGGAAAGCTAGCAAATGCATTTTTGTAGTCTGTCCATGCCATTCTTAAATTCTACCTTGTTTTGCAGGACTCTGTTATGATCCCTGTTCCGTATAGGTCCGTAGGTTTCTATGTAGTTACTAGGCTTGCAGGCTAGACCACTGAGGAGCCTAGCCTAAATTCCCAGTTTCTCCAAAGCACCATCTGGTTAAGGGACGTGTTTAAGGTCATGCAGTACACAAATGAGAGATAAGGGAATCAAACCCTGTACCCCAGGGACTACAGCTTACAACCTTAAAACTCTGCACCAACTGTCTGATATATGTAAATTATGCCACACTAAATGGGACTCTGATCCACAATCCTTGGTTTAGGAGGCCAGTGCTTTATCCATTAGATCACGGAGGCCTGTAATTTTCTTTTTACTTTTCAGTTCTTTCGCCATGATTACATTTTTTTAGGTGACAAAATCTGTCTGCTTCAGATCTGGTATACAATGTATATTTTTAGAAGACAAGTTATTGGTCTGTTGCTGTTAGGAAAGGTCCTCCAAATTTGCTCTTAAGAGGAATATGTTTATTCCTGTTGTTAGCTAGATTGGCCTTCATTCAGGATGTTCTTATAAGTTGTACTTTGGATAATTCTCTGTGAAAGATGTTATGTTAATACCTTTAGCCAGACGCTGAGTACTGCATCTGGACCTGGTGTTTTCTAGTTAGGACCCCTTTTATTGTCTCAGTTTCTCTAACTGTTTCTTCATTCTTTTACATATCCTCTAAATTAGCACATCTGTCCATTCTGCATCTTTGTTATGTTCAGTTGGATCTTCCTAAGTAGTTTACAAAATCTGTTAGTCTTTTTTTTTTTTGTTAAAGGTGATGTTAATATTGTTATTTTTTCCCATTTTTTCTATAAAGCTCTATTGCTTGCTTTATATTTTTCTGTATAACTTCTAAGTTTTTCTACTTGTGCTGGTATTTTTACTTTATTACTGGAAATAATGTAAGATTTTATCTGTTTTGATGATGTGTTGCTTTTTTCACTTTTATCATTCTTAAAATGAATTAAAATGAATTTTGAATTTGAATTCCAACACTACCTTGATGCCATCCAACTAGCTCTAACTCGCAAAATAATTTGCAAACCAGATAGCTGCCCTACAGCACATTCTACAAGCATATTCCCTATCCCATGACATGAGATCTGGTAATAAACCCATTTTAATCACTGTTGAACCTAATGAAAGATCCGGTCAGAACCTTTAGTTCCATGTCATTGCTAGGAACTAGAATGCCCTTCCCCCAGACATCACCCTCCTAGAATCATTAAAAGCATTCAAACTATCTTTGAAGAATTACTTACTCAGCAATCAGATCTGTTCCTGTGCCCAAAACTATAGGCCACCATAAATTATCATACATATTTTCATCCTACTCCCCCTATCTTTCTTTTTCTCTGTCCTCTCATCACTAAGTATTACACTTCTCCTTTCTCTCTTCATTCTTTCAGCCAGTAAGCTAATATAACACTTTTTTTCCACACCTCATTTCCTTTTTTGTTTTACCTTGTCTTACCTCTCACATCTTATACCTAAATGCCTTACATCCTCACTTTTCTTCTCCACTGCTACCTCCCTTCTCCTCCTCTGTAACCTTTATAATGTCAACTGTTCCAGTCTATACTGTCAATTTCAAAAGCCCTTTTTGAACACACCTTAATAATTTACGTGACAATCTCTGGCTTTTATTGTGCCTAGTGTATGTAATGTACGTATGTAGGAACCCTGTCATCTGTTTACACTCATAAAAACAATCCTTGACTTTTTTGTGCCTAGTATATGTATTATATGTAAATAAGAATTTCTGTCAATTGTTGACACTTGTATTTGTAGACAACAGCTCTGTAAATTGCATTTTCAGTGGTTTCTGCAATGTATGCTTTAGTAGTTGTGGAGTTTTTCTCCCCTGGCCCCCACTGAAAAAGGGTCCTTGACCCAGTGGACTTTCCCCGTCAACAAATGTCAATAAATAAATAAATAAAATAAAATAAATAAAATTGTTGATATTTTTCTTTTTCAATATTCTTCTTGTAATGATATTTTTTTCTTTGTTGCTTTACAGTTCTCTCTATTCGATACTTATGTGCTGGCATTCTTCCCTTTTCCTTTGTTACTTGTCATTTTGGTGTAATACTTTGATTTAGCTGCACAGTAGTATAGTATATTCTGTTTATTTATGTTGCATCACATGAATCTGTGTTCATCTGTTTTTTTATCAGTCAACTAACACTTTGGGAGGTGCTGAGTTTCTGTAGTCTTTTTCTCCTCTGTCTTAATATGTTGGTCCATTTCTACTAAGTCAAGTAGGTCTACCCTTAGATCATTTTCTTATTGGCTGAGTATATTGTCCTCTCTGCTTTGTTTCCTGGTTTTCCCCTTGCTGTGCAGTCCAAACTGGAATCTCAATTAGGCCTTCTGCAGAAGACTTCAAACTTTTACTCTATAGCAAAGATTTCAAAATTTTACTCTATGGCATATCCTTTTATGTATTTTACACCATTTCCTGGGGATTCATTGACTTATCAGGTTGTGCTATTACCTATATCGTTTTTTCACACCAAACCCTATTCTACTTAGTTGGTTTGTCACTTCATTTTCTATTTGTCTCTTTTCTGCCTCACTAAACATGTTATTTTTCAGTACTTTCCACTTTGTGTTTGTATTCTTTCCTTTGTAAATTTTAACATGCCTGGATGACTTTGCCTGTGAGTGTGTAATATACATTATATGTATGTAAACATTGCTTATGTTGGCGCTTCTCAGATGTTCATCGTGCATACAGCTGCAGTAATCACAGATGGGTTCTCTGCCGTCAGGCGGGTCCTCGGTCGGCCGAATTCCAAAGTCTAGGTCCGGCGTCGGTTGCTGTCGCTTTCTCTCCTGACGTCAGTAAGGCCGGAGTATATAAGACACAGCCGACGCCATGTTCTTCAGTCTTTTTTGCCGCGCGGTGCCCGAAGCAGAAGCAGTTCGCAAGTGCTGGTCGGCCAGCTCCTGAATTACGAAAAATTGGAAACCGAAGTCTTCATTAAAGCTAAGTACCTCGTTGGGGAAACTTTTCTTGCCTCAGACCGATGTCAGAAAAAGTTAATAATTGTATTTCTTGTGGGAAGCAAATACCGCATAAGGATTTCCATTCCCTCTGCATACCTTGTTTAGGCCCAGACCATGACGTCTCGGGCTGTCGCTTTTGCGCTACTTTCAATAAACGCACTATTAAGCGTCGGGCGGAGTTCGGCCAACACTTTTTTGGTAAAGCCTTTGATTATAAAATGTCGTCGGAGACTCCGACTACCGTTTTGTCCAAAAAACGCAAGGACAAGGACCGACACGCGAGGTCCGCGGTCCCCACCGACACCACGCCAAAACCGGCTACACGTGGTCCGGTTCTCAGCGAGACGCCTTTGCAGTCCCTGACTACCGACGACATTCCTTTGGCGGTGTCTTCTGTAACCGAGACCGCAGGTATCTCTGCCCTTTCCCAGACTACAACCACCAAAGCCATTGCGAGTGTTGAGCCTCCTAATGTGGACAGGTCCACTTCCATCCATGGTGTCTTTAGACCCTCATCTTCCTTTTCTATTAAGGCCTTCACTAAATCCAAATCAGCCAGGCATCCCAAGAGGTCTGTTGCATAGGGCCCTTCTCCAGGCCCCATGCCTAAAAAACAGATGCTTAAAATGGCTGAGGATTTAATTACTCTTATCAGGGGTTCTCAGCCCCCTCCAGACAAGAGACCCAGAGTGGAGGAAGAGTCTCCCTCTTCTGATCAGGGCTCCATTTTATCAGAACATTCTGATGTAGAGGAACACTCTTACTCCCCTTTTGAAGATTCAGATGCAGAGCAGTCCATTCCTTCTGTATCTCCTCCTGAGGATTTTTCCTTTGGGGAAACCTTGCACACTTTGAGGGAACACTTCCATTGGGAAGGCCAAGACCTTTCCGATTCCAAGAAAAGATTTAGGGAATTTCTTTTGTTACCTCAACACAGACCTCTGGCGATACCTCCTGTTTTGGACATACTTGATGATGTTTATTCGGAGGCTTTCCTTAACCCGGATTCCCTGCCTCCTGCACCAGTCAAACCTGATAGGTACTACAGAGTTCCTAACTCTCACCAATTTCTCTACAAAAGCCATAATGCTGACCCTGAAACCATTTCTCAAGGCCCCAAGGGATTGAAGGCCTCTACTGCCAAGAATCCACTTCCTGCCGAAAGAGAGTCAAGATCCTTAGAAAGGTGGGGAAAAAAGGTATATACCTCGGCCACCCTAGCCATGAGGGCCTTAAATTGTCAGTTTCATATGCTTAAATATCAACAGTTCCTGTTATCACAATTAAGGAATAAAATGTCTCAACCTGAACAACCAGATTTGAAGGAGTTGCAGGATATGATGCATAGTGCAGAGCAAGTGGGTAAACACACCTTACAATGTGGCTATGATGCCCTAGAGGCCTCAAGTAGAGCTGCTGCTACAGGATCAGTCATTCGTAGACATGCCTGGCTTAGGGAACAAAGCTTGCCTGATCATGTGAAAGCTAAACTTCTAGATGCTCCTTTACAAAAGGATGTGCTGTTTGGTACTAATGCTGAGGAGATATTACGGAAAATGGAAGAAAAAGCCAAATCTATGCAAACTGTCAAAGCTTTTCTACAGGTCCAACCACCACGTTTTAGCAGAAATTGGCCTTCAAAAAACTGGTCCTTTCCAGCCACTGACAAGCCCCAAAGAGGTAGATACAGACGCACAAGGGGCAGAGGGCAATCACAAGGATCATATAGAGGCCGACAATGGCAAGCTCCAGCACCAAGAGGTGGCGAAGACAGTGCACAACAATACAGGAAACAAACCCAATGACTCCCTCATTTCCATGCCAAGCAAGTCTCAGCTGGCAGCACCTTTGGGAGGAAAGCTGGCATTATTTGCAAGAAATTGGCATATTGTCACAACAGACAAATGGATCCTGGACGTTATAAACAGAGGCTACAAATTTCAATTCCACACTCTTCCAAAATTGAGAGGCATGCCAAACCTGCCACACAATCAAAGGGCAGAGGCACAACTACAAATTTCAAAGCTCATAGGCATGAGAGCTATTCAAGAGGTACCTACTCACGAACAAGGTCAAGGTTTTTTTCCAGACTTTTTCTGGTACCAAGGAAAGGAACCGACTGGAGACCCATTTTGGACTTATCCATCCTAAACACATTTTTACTCGTACCAAAATTCAAGATGCTCACATTACAGCAGCTTCTTCCCATGCTGGGCAAGGAGTTTTGGCTGGTAACATTGGACCTCAAGGAGGCATACCTGCATGTCCCAATCAGACAAAGCTGCAGAAGATACCTCAGATTTCTTGCAGGTTCAATCCACTATCAATTCTCTGCATTGCCCTTTGGCTTATCTACTGCGCCCAGAGTATTCACAAGATGCCTGGCATCAGTGATTGCCTACTGCAGACTTCAAGGGATACAAATTTACCCTTATTTGGACGACTGCCTGATCCAAGCGGACAGCAAGCACATACTTCTGGAACATCTGGCCTGTGTAACACGGTTACTGCATTCTCTGGGATACACAATCAGCAAGGAGAAATCCAGGCTAACACCATCTCAGAAAATAACTTTCCTGGGTGCCAACTTGGACACAAACACCCAGATGGCCTATCTTACGCCAGAAAAACAGGGGCAACTAACTCAGTACTTCAAAATACTAGCAAAATGTACCAGGCTTACTGCAAGGAAAATCCTGCAGGCTCTGGGCTTCATGGCATCTTGCATTCTTTTAATCCCATGTGCAAAGTTGCATATGAGGAAACTTCAATGGTACCTAAAAACCTATGGTCTCAACACAGTCACAGTTTGGAAACAATAATACCAATAATTCCATGTTTGCAAAAGGAATTTCTATGGTGGGCCCAAGCATGTCAAGCAAACACAGGTCTCCCATTCTGCAAGCCTCAAGCAAATCAAGTCATCACAACAGACGCCTCAGATTACGCCTGGGGGGCACACATGACAGACAGGTGCATTCAGGGCAAATGGTCCCAAAAGGAAAAGCACCTTCACATCAATCAAAAAGAAATGCTAGCAGTAATAAATGCAATTACAGCTTTCAAGGACCTCCTGCATCCAGGACAATTACTGATAAGAACAGACAACACCACAGTAATGTGGTACATAAACAAACCAGGAGAAACACATTCATACCCCTTGTGCAGACTAGCCATGACCCTTTGGAACTTGGCTCTGGAATGGCAAATCGAACTTCAAGCACAGTACTTGCCAGGATTGGAAAACATGCTGGCAGACAATCTAAGCAGAAATATGACAGATCCACACGAATGGAAGTTGCATCCTCAGGTGTTTACAGAGATAATCCAAGTGTGGGGGAGGCCAGACCTAGATCTTTTTGCCTCCCACAGGAATCATCAATTGGAAAAGTTTTGTTCGAGGACCTTTCATCCAAAGGCCTGGAGAGTGGATGCCCTTTCATTCAGTTGGACAGCATGGACAGTTTACGCTTTCCCACCTCTGTCTCTTCTGCCCAAGGTGCTCTTGAAAGCAAGAGCAGACAGACCGAAGATGATACTGATTGCTCCAGATTGGCCAAGGCAACACTGGTACCCGCTCCTGAGGAGCCTAACACATACTCCTCCCTGGTCCCTACCTCTAATGCCTCTTCTGCTGACTCAGCACAGCTACAAAACTCTTCAAAGACAGCTGAAAACACTCAATCTCGCTGCATGGAAAATTCCTTAACACCACAACAGACCCTACTCTCCAAGGAGGTGCAGGATGTCATTTTGGAGGCCAGAAGGCCATCTACTAGAAAGGCTTACTCCGCAAAATGGAAATGGTTTTGCTCTTGGAATGAGAGAAAAGGCCAGGACCCTAGAAAACTGAATTTGCCTCAGGTATTACAGAATCTAGCTGAGCTGCTGAACAGTGGACTTTCATTTTCTTCCATAAAAATCCATGCCTCAGCCATTTCTGCAGAATTCAACACGGATCCACCTTTATTTTCTCACCCACTCTTACGACAGTTCCTCAGAGGGGCTAAGAATATAAACCACCAAGGAAACAACCAATACCAGCCTGGGATCTTAATTACATTCTAGAAAAATTAACATTGCCTCCTTTTGAACCAGCTGCCTCAACAGATTTGCAATATTTGTCCTGGAAAACAGCCTTCCTTCTGGCCATCACTTCAGCTCGTAGGGTTTCGGAACTACAGGCCCTCATGGCGGTGCAGCCCTTTCTCATCTTCCATCAGGACAGGGTTTCCCTTCGTACCAACCCGTCATTTATACCTAAAGTGGTATCCAGGGTAGCTTTAAATCAAGCCATACACTTACCTACCTTTTATCCCAATCCTCAAAACAAAGGGGAAAGGCTGCTACACTCTTTAGACATCCATAGGCAGCTACGTTATTATTTGGACAGAACAAAGTCCTTCAGGAAATCAGAACAACTTTTTGTGTCCTATGCTGTAGGGGCTCAAGGGAAGCCAGTTACCAAGCAGACAATTTCAAAGTGGATAGGCCACTGCATACGGTTTTGTTATTCCTATCATGGGAAATCTGTTCCCACAGGCATCAGATCCCACTCCACCAGGGCCACAGCTGCCTCTACAGCCTTCCTCAGAGGAGTTCCTACCAAAGATATTTTGGAGGCAGCCACTTGGAGTTCTGTACATATCTTCACAAAACACTACCACCTGCCTTTATATTCCAAAACTAGAGCAGGCTTTGCCACTGCTGTGTTGCAGGGCATTCTGGCTCATCCCAGTTCCACCTAGTACCTACCACCCTGTGCGTAGCTTTGGGACTCTACCCATCTGTGATTACTGCAGCTGTATGCACGATGAACATAGTACAGTTTTGTACCTACCATAAATGTAGATGTTCGAGTGCTAATACAGCTGCAGTACAGGTTACCCTCCCTCCTTCCCCACTTGGTAAAGGCATGGGGCCTAACCCCCTCTTCATACAACCTGACTGGGTTATCCTTCTATGGTTTATTTGCTTGCAACTACTGATTTTGGATTATATTGCATTGCATGTATATATATATATATATATATATATATATAATTTATGTATTGCCTTCCTTCTGGGGGCACCTGATATCTGGGGCAAGAAAGACTAAAGAACATGGCGTCGGCTGTGTCTTATATACTCCGGCCTTACTGACGTCAGGAGAGAAAGTGACAGCAACCGATGCCGGACCTAGACTTTGGAATTCGGCCGACCGAGGACCCGCCTGACGGCAGAGAACCCATCTGTGATTACTGCAGCTGTATTAGCACTCGAACATCTACATTTATGGTAGGTACAAAACTGTACTTTTGTAGGGATGATGAGATGAAGAGGAGAATTTTGTTTTTTTTTTCTTGTAACAGTTCCTCATTCACATTTTCCATAGGTATTGTTTTGACCTGTTCTGTTAAAGACCTTAAACTTTTATCATTGTTTCCAATGTAATTATTTTAGCTTTCTTTAACCTTTTTTGTATGTTTGATATAGACACGCTGTGGAAAGTCTGGATTGATTGCATAACAGAAACTACAAATAATCTCTCTCTTAGCCTCAATAGTCCATTTTCTTATCTGTATGGCTACTGCTTGGCCTATCATTTTTACACTTCATTAGGAATGACTCCATTATTTTATTATTTTAATTTTTTATTGTATATATATATATATATATATCTATATATATATATATTTGGTGAAGTTTCAGCCAGAAACTAGTAGTCCATTGGTCGTTTTGGGCCAATTCCTAGCTCCCTTCAGCCCCCTGCTATAAAACACGCTAAACTGTACTGCTGATCTAACCAGCATATCCTATAACTGAAAGTTCATCTCTACTTGATTCCCAAGTAGACTATTCTCTATCTGTAAAGCCTAGCACTTACTCCTACAGTACTTGCACCTTGATAAAGCACTCTTATTATAGATAGTACCCCACCAGCCTAAAACCCACTTCCCCCGGAGTCCTTTGAAAGTTCTTTATCTACTACTTCTAGTATGTCGAGGAATCAGTTGCTAGTGTCCTCTCCAGCTCAACTGGTGAACCTGGGAATATTGAGGCAATGTTACAATTGCCTCATGTACACAGACAATCCTCTCCTTCTCCCACAAAACACAAATACATGCGAGAGATGCAACTATACGGCCAAACTGGAGGCTGAGCTCTCTCAACATAGGACTGGCAAGACCAGACAGGAGGAGAAGGTAACCACACACAATACATACCCAGTCACACATGGTACCATCACAACTTCAAATCATACACATACTCACACAAAGACATACTCGGAGGCTCTGATCAAAAATTTACCAAAATGGCAGAGGCCACCAAAGCAGACACCCAAACAACTACCACCTCACGACCCAACACATGCAACACATAGACCACACAGTCAGAGTGTCAAACAGTCACAGCCCTTAAGGCCAAACAAAATGCCAGACACACTTGTCATTGGTGATTCCATAGTCAGACACACTGACGTCCCGCTCACCAGACTGAGTAAGGAGAAGGTCACAGTAAGCTGCCTGTCGGGCGCTAGAATCCGCCACATAACGCAAGCACTCAGGTCTCTCAGCAGCAGGTACAAGTACGACTCAGTCATTGTCCATGCTGGTGTCAACGACCTGAGACGTACCTCCTTGGACTACATGAAAGGGACGTCGAGGAGCTCTCTGATTATGTAGCCCAGGCAGGTATGACCCTGACCTTGAGCAGTATCCTACCTTCACCTAGAATGATGCCACAATACTGTGATAAGATGATCAGCTTTAATAATTGGCTTAAATTCTGGTGTCATTCAAAGGGGATCCAATGTCTGTCTGCCTGGGATGACATGCTGGACAAGCCACGCTGCTTCAAGGGACGGCTTGCACCTGTCACCCTGGGCTTCCGGATATTGGCAAAGGCTCTTGCCACCCCATAGTGCCTTTTTAGGCAAGGCTCAAATTCTAAACCTACCACCCTAGAACACCAAAAGGAAAAAACTAAGGGTAATGCTGCTCAATGCCAGAAGTCTCAATCTCAAGATGCACGACTCGAGGCCCTTCTCAATATGGAGAACATCGATGTCTGTGCTGTGACAGAAACCTGGTTCAAGGCTCCTGAGAGCACCCCAGCACTAACAGGTTTCACCTCATATCATGCCCGCCCCAAAATCCGGACAACACCAAGAAAGGAGGGGTGTCCATATTCATAAAGGACACCCACACCTCAAGGTTGGTGGCAATGCACGATGCATCGGAGACCATCCAGGTGCAATTAACCATAGGCAAGACTGCTCTGCAATTTGTAGCATGTTACAGGCCACCCTCTCAAACTCAGGAACCTCACATGGCCTTCCTGAAAACATTGAGGGGATAAATGTATCTCCAAACACCATCATACTAGGTGACTTCAACTACCCTAATATAGACTGGGAACACTACTCAAGCCCGAACACTCTAACCCAAAGATTCCTGGAGTTCATAAACTCAAATGCCATGGAACAACTAGTCACCATCCCCACAAGAGGTGAAAACATACTTGATCTCATCATCACGAACATGGGATCAAAATGTTCAACACTGGAAGTATACCCCTCACTGGTGAGATCAGATCATAAACTAATCTCGCTGGAGGTCCTCATCCCGCCCACCTGAAACAAAAAGACCACAGTGAAAAACTTCTCAAAAGCCGATTTCACACTTCTAAAAACTAGTGTGGTCTCCTTTAAGGCCCCTGAGCCAGTGGTAAACATTACTCAAACCGCTGAATCACTTACAAATGCCTTCTACCAGCACCTACAGGACTGCATGGATCAGGCAATCCCAAACAAAACTAAGACTCTCTGTACCAAAGGCAAGCGTCCAGTCTGGTGGACCCCAGCCATAAACAAGCTCTACAACAAAAGGAGGAAGCTACTACAAGATAGAGCAAAATCCTTGAAAGGTAAGACACCTTTGATCATTATAAGTAGAAAACTAAGAGCTCTCATAAAATCATCAAAGGCAAATTTTGAGAGAAAAATCGCCAAGGACTCTAAAGACAATCATAAGGCCTTCTTTAGCTATGTTAGAAACCTAGGAGGAAACTCCCAGATATGCTCAGAATTAGTTCAAAATGATGTGAAAATTACTGAACCTACACACATTGCTAACATACTGGCTGACAGGTTCAGTGCAAACTTCTCCCGTCCCCAAAAGGAGAGATATCTATTCCAGAGGATTGTAGCCCCCAAACATCTCCAACGCCCAGGTGAGAACTGCCCTCACTAAGGCAAAAACACAGCATCCATGGGACCGGATGGTGTCCCCGGCTGTGTGCTTCATGAACTCAACGAGGAATTAAACCCACAGTTAGGACAGCTGTTTAATCTTAGCCTCACCTCAGGATACGCACCCAAGGAGTGGCGCACGGCACTGTGGTCCCACTTCATAAGGGCGGTGCCTCCACAGACCCTGGAAATTACCGCCCCATTAGCTTGACAAGCCTCATCTGCAAAGCCATGGAGAGGATCATAATGGAACTCATAAATAAAGACATAGGGAACTTGCAGACTTTGGATCCAACCCAGTTTGGCTTTGTCAAAGGCAGATCCTGCCTCTTAAACTTGGTTGACTTTTTCGAGACAGTCACCAAGGCCATTGATGAGGGAAAGGCAGTCCATACAGCCTACCTCGACCTGGCAAAGGCCTTCGACACAATACCCCACTCAGGTATCATCGAAAAACTCATCAGCTTGAATGTAAACCCATACATCACAAGATGGGTTGCAAACTGGCTAAGCGACAGAACCCACAGGGTCAGAGTTGCTGGAGCCATGTCAGACTCAAAGCCTGTCACAAGTGGTGTCCCACAGGGCTCAGTCCTGGGTCCACTCTTGTTCGGCATCTACTTTTCTGAAGTACAAGCAAACACAGGAGGGTTATGGCTGACAAAGTTTGCAGATGACTGCAAACTGGGCCTTAGTCGAAACACATCTGACACAGATATCCTCCAGAAGGGCCTCACAGAAACGGATAACTGGTGCCAGAGCCATGGCCTGAAGTTAAACGCCAAAAATGCATAGTCATACCCTTCGGGAAAAACAAGGTTACCCCTAGCTACCATATAGGTGGCAATCCACTGAGCACAGAAAAGTCATCAGGATCTGGGGACCCAAGTTGACAGTAGTCTTCGCTTGACACTCATGTTGCTAAAGTAGTTAGGAAAACCTTCTATATCGCCCACCTGATCATGAAGGGATTCACATCTAGATCAAGGGAGGTCATCGCCCCCTGTACTCATCACTCATTAGACCTATGATTGAGTACAATGCCCCGTTCGAATGTATCTGACCAGACACCTGATGCAGCTTGAAAGGCCCCAAAAGTTCCTCACCAAAAGGATAAAGGGTCTCAAAATATGTCTTATGCTGCCCGACTGAAAGAACTCCAGCTTTATTCAGTCTCATACCGCTTGCTCAGAGGTGACCTGTGCCTGACATATAAGGCCATGTCAAACCCAGATTTGATGAATATGCTTCACCTCAAAAATCTAGATCCCTCAGAACCACAAGGGCGGAGACTTAAACCTTGACACGGTTATAAATAGAACGTGCTGAAGGGACAGATTCATCACCCAGAGACTCCCTATGCTGTGGAACAAAATCCCGGTACATGTGAGGCAGAGCACCTCGCTGGCCTTGTTCAAGAGGAATCTTGACCAATGGATGGGAGATCGCAGATATACCCCAGGGATTACTTCAGTGTCACTGCTTGACAGAGGCACAGAAAAATGATAGGCATAGTTTTTATTCAAACTAAAGGGGTGGCGAAAGCCACATAACTATGGGCTAGGCTTATAAATGCCCTTGGGCAGATAGCCTAGTATGAACCTATGAACCTATATATATATATATATATATATATATTTTTTTTTTTTATTCTCGCCAAGTCTTTTGGGTTTCCAATACCATGATGGGACTAGACCCCATTCCTAAGTCAAAGTACGAATCTGATGTCCATATTCATGTAATCCTTGACTGTGGGCTCGGTTCCGAGCCTCGGAACTGACACGGCCATTTGCTTCAGCTCGCGCCTTCCAAACTCTCGAGCTAGGCTCTACCCATAATGCTCCTCTCTAAATTACCTCAGATCGCATTTGCCACTTTGTGTATCAATCGCATCCGACCTCTTTCAAGCTTTGGCAGTTCTTTTCAAGTAAGTTTTTTCTTTCTAAATTTCTTAAATCACTCTTTTCAGTATTTATTTCTGTTCTTAAACTCTTTCTATCTACCCATTCCTCTTGCTGTCTTCCATGTGTGTGTGTGTGTAATTCTTCTCCCTTTTTCCCTTTTCTCTCTACCTTTAGGTAGGTTATACGCACCATTGGTGGTATGTTTTTATTTACCTTTCAGGTACTCTTGATTACCGTTGTTGGTACTTCCTTTTCTATGCAAAAAAAATCTTGCTGTCCTCTTTTGTGTGTGTGTGTGTGTGTGTGTGTGTGTGTGTGTGTGTGTTTGTGAGGGCCTATGTCAGCCTTTTTATTCTGCATCATGGCTGATAATTCTGCTTCCCCAGCATTTCCTTCAAATGACACTTCTGGATTTAAAAGATGCCAGAAGTGAGACAGGAAGATGCGCAATTCCAATGGACATGTGTTGTATATATACTGTTTAGGGGCAGTTCATCTGCAAGAAAACTGTTCCTTATGTCACGGTTTCTCCGCCAGGGCATTAACTGAGTGGAGAAGCAAATTGATATTAAAAGGTTTATTAAAAGGCAGTTTTGAAGAGGCCATTTCTGGGTCCAAGGCAGAAGCCAGTTCATCTTCCTCTTCAAAACAAAATCAACAATCGCACTCTGTTCTGAGTATTTACTCTCCCTCACTTAATCTTTTTAAAGACCTAGCCCTTTTGTGGAGTCGAGACCAAAGAGTTCTCCATCTACTCCGTCCGTTCGATCCACTAAGAGTCTTTCAGAATTGGACATCATCATGAGGCTGGTGGACCAGCTTTTGACAGTGAGGAGATTACCATCTTCTTCTTCGGTTCCCGGCCAAGTTGGCACCGGGACCTGTCCTACTTCGACACTCTCTCATCTTCCTCCTCCAGCTCCAGTTGAGTCATTGGAGCTCCTGGCACCAACCTTTCCAGCTGTGACTTTCTCAGTTCCGTTAAGAGCCCTCTGTCTGGAACCAAGAATTGCCTTGAGCTCCTCTGGTTTTTTGGAACCAGTGGTCTCCCAGGGCTGAGACTTAATGGCCAGTTCCGAGGGGCAGGGTTCAACTCTTTTTTTTTTCAGAGACTTCCTTACCCCTCAGTGCTTCAGCTCTCATTGTATTAACTCAGGCTTCTACTTTGGGGGCCACCAACTTGGTGTGGGGTGGGACCACAGTTCTGAAGGCAGTCCATTTCAGTTCCGGGCTCCCATCCTGTACAGGGGTGCCGGCCTTCCGTATCATGGAGAATCCTTGTCCATTGAGAACTCCCAGTCCTTGCCATCCCTGTCGGCCCAAGCATCTCTATCCCGTCGACCATAGCTACCATCAGCCTCATCCCCAGTTCAGGGGGCACAAAAGCCTCAGGAGAGACCCACCTTAGTGGTTTTCTCTTCGGATACTTCCCTGGATCCCCCCGAGGAAGTACATGCGAAGAAAAAGTGCAAGAGGAAGCACTTAGACTCCCTGGAGGAGTCTTTCACTGAGGATACCGATTTCGATGAAGGGGAAGGTTTCCCCAGGTCACTCCCTGATGCTGTTTCCTTCGGGGACATCCTGGAAATCCTTAAACAGAGGGCTGGCTGGTCTTCACTCCAGCCTTCCTCAGAGGAGTCAGTATACCTGGAGGCTTTCCGTGCCCACTCCTCTACCTCTTGGATCTCTCTGCCTGCTGACGAGCTCATTAAATTGATCTCACAGCAGACATAGAAGCTCCCTGACTCCATCGAACCAGTCCGCAAGAGACCTGACCGGATACTGTCTGCCCCCAGTGAAGAGCAGCATTGGGCTACAGGCATCCCCGTAGATGCCATGGTGATAGTGGCAGCCACAAAGAAGGAACTTGCTGAAGAATGTCCTACTATCCATTCTCCTAACAAGGAGTCTAGGACTATGGATAGAATCAGGAAATGTGTTTACACTTCAGCTACCTTCGCTGTTTAGGTCTTTGAATTACATGGCGCACTTTACTAGGCTACAGAGAGATCTGATCAAAGAGCTTTCAGATACTCTCACAGGAGCAGTATCTGAAGGGGTTTGAGACAGAGTTACCTGTCAGCTCACCACCTTTGAATCAGTTTTATTTCAAACTTGTCGATGAGGCTAATTGCTCACACAGCCGAAGGGATGACGAGAGGTGGGTCCAGGTGTAGCCATTAGGAGATGTGCCTGGATGTGCTTATGTGACATTTGTCACTGCTCCATTTGATGGATCATCACTGTTTGGACCGAAAGTAAGACAGATTGGCCAGATGTGAGAAAGGTGGAAAGACTCTTTCTGCCATAGGCTTATGCTTCTCCACTCCTCAACAGCTCTACTCTAGGAACCAGAGAAGTGGGAGGTTATGGTTCAAAAAGTCCCAAGGGCCTTTCCAAGACTCACGTGGCAAAGACTTTCCTCGGGGCAGAAGGGGAAGCAACAATGGAAGACGCCGTCCTAGAGACAGAGCTGGCGTGCAGAACCAGGGGTCCAGAGATACTTTCTCTGGTAGCTCCTACCAGCGCTCCTGAACAGAGGCCCGATTGCCTTCCTCTGGAGGCAGTCGGGGGGATGATTATCCCTGCACCAATCTGCCTGGCAACAGATAACTTTGGACATATGGGTGCAGGATATCATTGCCAGAGGATATATTGTTCCCCTTTCCTCAAATCCAAAAATGCAACCCAGTCATAGGGAAGCAGCAGTTGTACAAATTCAAAAAACACTCCAAAAAAGAATCGTCCAGAAAGTCCCACCAGACCAAAGAGGATGCAGTTTTTGCTCAAGATTCTTTTTAGTGCTGAAAAAGACAAGGGACTGGAGACTCATCTTGAATCTCAACCAGTTCAGCAAGGCAGTTCATCAAACCAAATTCTATATGGTCCCGGTACAGTTGATACTTCCTTTCTTGGAAAAAGATGATTGGATGTGCTCTATAGACTTTCAGGATGCGTATTAATGGACAAACAATCCAGAAGATTCCTGCACTTCCGGCTGGGAGCCAGCATTTATAGTTCAGAGCACTGCCCCTTTGGTAATGCATGACAGTGGTAGCAGCTCATCTCAGACTGCAGGGTTTTTAAGCTTTTCCTTATCTCAACGACTAGCTCCTTACCGCTACCACCAGGCATCAACTAGAATGGGCGAGAGACTACACTCTGCACCTTTGCACCTTTTTAGACATCTCAATCAGTTATGAAAAGGCAAATCTACAACCTACACAGCAGATGGAATTTTTTCAGAGCTCTGCTAAACACAGTTTCAGGACTTGCTTCACTCCCAGTAGAAAGGCTCCAGAAGATCAGATCACAAATCAGCCATATTATTCAGAACAGAAGCATTCCAGCCCGACTAATCTTACAGGCACTAGACTCAATGGCAGCAGCAATTACTCTAGTTCCCTTAGCCAGATATCACTTGCGAATTCAATAGCTTCTGGCTTCCCAGTGGTCCTTAATAAATCAACCAGTGTTGCACCACATCTTGATCACCTATCGATGGAAACAGGTCTTGTCATAGTGGCTCCATTCCAGTGAGATTTTTCAAGCCATCCTTTCATCTTTCCACAGCCCCAAGCCATACTGACCACAGATGCTTCCCAGATTGGGGAGGGGGGGGCATTACCTGGGAAGGACAGTCCAAGACAGTTGGTCCAAATGGAGGCCAGTTTGTACATCAGTATTCTAGAGTTGATGGCAGTGCTTTTGGCATTGCAAGCATTCCAAGATGCCTTTCCTGTGGGAACAGTGGCAATTCAGTCAAACATATGTCATTGGTCTGGTATATCAACAAACAAGGGGAAACTAAATCTTACTCACTTTGTCGAGAAACCTTCATTGTCTGGCAATGGGCGATTTCTTCCAACCGCTTTCTCATGGCAACACATGTTACAGGGAACTCTACTGTGATAGCAGACAAGCTCAGCAGAACTATTCTAAAGCCTCATGAGTGGTCTCTCAATCCTGTGGTGAAGGAAAAGAATTTCCGCCACTGGGGTCAACCGTGCTGTGACCCATTTGGTCCCCCCTGAACAACAAGTGCAGCAGTTACATTGCGCTCATCTCCACAGTTGGCCCTCCAGTCTCCTGTATACCTTTCCTACAAACTCCCTTGATATCCCAGTTTCTAAAGAAAGTCAAAAGGTCGGAGAACAAAATAATCCTCATTGCCCCGTTCTGGCCTCAACCGGTTTGATTTCCCTTCATTTGGCCTCACCTACTACGGAAACTTGGATTCTGGACCCAGCTCCGGATTTTTCATCTCATCCGGAAGAAATGGTTCATCCAAATCTCCAACATCTCAAGATCACTGCATGGCTTCTCCATTTCCCATGATTGCCAGGCATTCCTCCCTTTCCTCCAAATCATTGTGGCCCATCACAAGCCTTCTGCTAGAAAATTGTATTCGAGTAAATGGGAAAAAGTTGCTAGAATGGGCTCTTAATAATGCTCTGGATCCTTATACAGTCCCCATGCATATTGTATTTTTTAGCTGATCTTCATCAAATTGGCTCTTCAGCCTCATTAAGGTCCATCTAGCTGCAATATCTAATTTCTATTCCGGTTTCAATGGTTCTTCACTTATGTCACGTAACCTTTGTAAGGCCTTTTTGAAGGGAATCCTTATGTTAAAGCTTCCATTTAAAGAGCCCATCGTTCCGTGGGATTTACCCACAATTCTACAGTCTCTTACCCTTTCCCTTTTTGAACTGTCAGCTACATGTGGCTTAAAATTTCTGACTTGGAAAACTTTATTTTTAATAGCCATCACCTCTGCAAGAGACCAGATTGCTTAGTGGTTAAGGTCTTTGCCTCCCATGCACAAGGTGCAAGGTTCGATCCTGACCTTCGACCAGTGCCTGTCTGGAGTTTGCATGTTTTCCTTGTGTCTCCTTGGGGTTTTTCCCATGTCCGAAAAATATGCTGAGTATTTCCATCTCAAACTCACCAATGAATGGAGCTGTGGGCAGCAGCACAGACTCTACATGGTGCCCTATAGGGGGAAGAGTTGTACAGACCAACCACTTTGGGCATCTACTGTGGTGCACAGTGTCCTCAAGATAGGAGAACATGGATCACAGACTGCACGCCTTGGCAGGGTTAACCACTCGACGGTGTAAAATATGATTTTAGGTGATTCGGTCATGTTGACTAATGTTGCCAAAAATGGGCATGGGTAGTTAGCAGTGATAAGTGGGTTGAGGACCTGGCCTACTCTGACCAACACCAGGGACCCTTGCTAACATTGGGAGGGGTATATGTGCTCCTATTGGCCAGTGTGTGCCCGCCATAAAGCCCAACAGCCCTGGGTCAATAAGCTACTGACTGGCCGTTGTCTAGCCTGGGTTACCTGGGATAGCTCTGTTGAGCAAAAGCTGGACGTAAAACCAACCAGCCTGCCAAACGTGAACTTAGAATTGCTACGCTTAATGTAGGTTCACTGACAGGACACAGCTTGGAAGTGGATGACATGATGATACGGAGGAGGCTGGACATTCTTATGTATCCAAGAGACGAGATGGAAGGGTAGTGCAGCAAAGCCACTTGGCTTGGGATACAGAGTCAGGCTGAAGACCTGGAAGTTGACTGTTCAAGGAATTACTCAGGGCTCTAGCACCCCAAGAAGAGGAGGAAGTAGGTGGAATTGAAGAAGAATGGCAGCACTTAAAAACAGCATGCATTAGGACTACAGAAATGTTATGTGGCCGAGCCAGGTATGGAAATAAGGTACATAAGGAAAGCTGGTAGTGGAATGCAGAAGTCCAGGAAGTAGTCAAAAGAAAGGAGGAGTGCAGGAAGAAGTGGGAGATAGAAAAGACTGACCAGGCTAGGAAGGACTACTGGTTGGCTGACAATGAATCTGAGAAAGAAGTTGCAATAGTAAAGAATAGGGCATTAGAGGCACTGTACCAACTTCTGAAAAGTGACTTAGTAAGGGGCACAAATAAATTATATCAGGCTGCAAGGCAAAGACAGAAAAATGAAGATAGTCAGACACCCTTCATAAGGGATGCCAGCAACAACCTGCTCACCAATCCAAAGGCAGATGAAAGGAGTATTTCCAGCAGTTTCTGAATGAAAAAAACCCCACAGAAGCTGTACTGACCCAGAAACAGCCTGCAATGAGAGAAGAAGAGGACCTCACCCTAGAAGAAGTAAGAACACCACTAAGGAAGATGAAGTCAGGGAAAGCAGCAGGCTCAGATGAGGTTACAGCAGATATGATAAAAATGTTGGGTGAGATAGAGGAGAAATGTCTCCTGAGGGTAATAATAGCAGTGTGGAGAGAAAGGCGTATCCCAGATGACTGGAGAATAAGCATACTCATGTCTGTGTACAAGAACAAAGGGAACATCCACAACTTTGGGCAGTACAGAAGCATCAAACGTCTTTCACATTGCATGAAAGTTCTGGAGAGGGTGATTGATAAACGGCTACGCAGAGTAGTAGAATGTAAGATTGGAGAGGAGCAGTTTGGATTTAGATCAGGATGTAGAACAATTGACCTGATGTTTGCATTGGGACAGATACTTGAGAAGAAGTTAGAGATGAGGAGAGAGTCCAACTGGGCATCCCTAGACTAGGAGAAAGCATATGACAAGGTCCCAAGAAAGCTGCTCTGGGCAGTACTGCGGTGGTTTGAAGTCCCAGAAACATTGGTAGAATTAGTGCTGGTTATGTACCAAAGACCCAGTGACTCAAATACGAACAGTGTTCGGCCTCACAGAGGAGTTCCCAGTGGGAGTGGGTGTACATCAGGGTTCAACTCTATCTCCACTGCTGTTCATACTTATGATGGACTAAATTAGCAAACAGGTTGGAGAGGAGGGATCAACAAATCTGCTGTATGCAGCTGATGTGGCAGTGCAGGCAGACTCTGAGCTAGAACTTCAGCAAAGGATAGGAGAATGGAATGCAAATCTGAAGGCACATGGGATGAAACTAAGCACAGATAAAACGGTGGTAATGGCAGCAAATTGGGGAAATCAGAATAAGCTGAGAATAGAAATAGAAGGGAAGATAGTGGAACAGGTAAATAGCTTCAAGTATCTGGGAGGGGTAGTTGAGGAGAAGGATAGTGTGAATGAACAGGTCAAAACTATAATCAGAGGGGCTGTAACCAACTGGCATAGAGGATCACGTGTAGTCTATGACAGAAGAATGCCAAGGAAGCTGAAACTAAGGTGTACAAGACAGTGGTGTGACCAGTACTACTGTATGGTACAGAAACCTGGGCAGTAAAGGCAGAACAGTTGAAGAAGCTAGAGATGATGGAAGTGAAGTGCCTGAGAAGGGTGGTAGAATGCACACTGTGGGACAGACAAAGAAAAGCAGAAGCCAAAGTAGCTCCAATTTCTGAAAAGATCAAAGAGAACAGATTACGATGGTTTGGGCAAATGTAGAAAAGCAGGAGGCAATCTGGTGAGGAAGATTTGGGGCAGACAGGAAGAAGGTAAGAGGAAATGAGGACGTCCAGCAAAGAGGTGGATGGATTGTGTGAAAGATCATCTGCGACAGTCAGGCATGAGTGTTTAAGAAAGCAGGAGTGTGGCACTGTATCGATAGAGTTGGCGACAGTTAACACGATACCCTGACCCCATGTAGAAAAATGGGAAAAAAGGGGGGCTGATGATTATGATGATGACCTCTGTAAGAAGAGTTTCCGAAATTCAAGCCTTATCCTGTAAACCTCCGTACATAATTTTTCACAAAGACAGTCTTCCCCTCAGGACTAACCCTTCCTTTTTTCTAAAGGTAGTTTCAGAATTCAATGTCAATCAAACATTGCAACTATTGGTCTTTTTTCTAATTGCTCCAAGGAGAATATTGTCTACATTTATTAGATGTTAATAGACAACAACATTTTTATCTTCACAGAACAAAGGATATCTGAAAATCTGGCCAACTATTTGCCTTTTCTTGACCTTCCTTAGGTAACCCAGTTACCAAGGTTACATTAACTAAATGGGTCAGACATTCCATTACCTTTATATATAACTCAGAAGGGCTTCATCTTCCACGTCTCGTGAAAACTCACTCAACTAGCTCATTACATCCAAGTGACGCCTCCAGGTGCATCTGCAGTTAACACCTACTGACTCCTCTAGGTATCAAATACTGCTTGTTCATATTTACATCAATAATTCCAAAACCATGCTACATCCCAGGTTTTAAAAGATTTCATGTTAAAGTTTACATAATGGCAAACTCAACTGCATTAATATTTGACTTCCATCTAGTGCAGGTAAATATGATATTTATTTGCATAGATATAATGTTCACATTTTTCTAAATATCTTAATCAAGTACAAGTAACACAGACAGATTCTTTAGCTTCATATAAAAACTCCCAGCTTGATTAATAAAATGCTACTGACAGTATGTTTGTAACTTGAGTGGTTGCTGAGATATTGTAAGTTTACAAAATATTACAAATGTAATAGTTACTGTGTTTACTGTGAATTATAGAATTTGGTTTAAGACCTAGAACCTAAAGAATACTACCACAATAAAAAGTTTGTGCTAAAGAGTTTGCCATTTATACTTTTTTTTTTTTAATAACCCCTATGGTTCTAGATGTATGAACAGCTGTTTGAAATGTGAGAGCATGGCTTAGGCTCCGTCCATTGGAAATTACAGTACAAGCCTCCTGAGCTCCATTGAAGTGAATGAGCTAGAGCTGTGGCAGCTTCTGCAATTTTTCATATGAGAGCTTCTTTGAATGACATCTGTCCAGCAGCCATATGGTCTTCTCCTCATACATTTATCAGTCATTACAAATTGGATCATGTCTCTAGGGGACATGCATCATTTGGTTCAATGCTGCTCAGGAATATTCTTCTTCCTCCCAAGAGTCAGGTAGCTAGGGACTCTGTCCCACAGTAAAGGATTATGTTAAGATTGACAACATCAGATTAAAAAGTTATGTCTTACCATAACTTTCCATCTGTGCTGTCAATCTTCACTAATCCTTGACATCCCCCCCCCCACACACACACACACGCACTTTCCCCCAACCTGACACTCTTAGTGGATCAAATTTTCCAGAGACTGGCTTCATATTTGGGACACACATCTGGCCTCCTCTTCTTGTCCACTATTTCTCTGCCACTAATGTAGCCAAACGCGATCTGAGGTAATTTAGAGAGGAGCATTATGAGTAGTGCCTAGTTTGAGAGTTTGGAGGGTGTGAGCTGACATAAATGGCCGAGTCGGTTCTGAGGCTCAGAATCGACACCACAGTCAAGGATTAGTGAAGATCGACAACACAGATGGAATGTTATGGTAAAACATAACTTCTTATTAAAGTTCCTGAAATTAGTATTGTTTCAGTCTTTGATGCTAGCCAGAAATGCTCTACGCAGCACCCGCAGTGTGCCCAGTAATGACTCCTCCTGCAGTTCATACAGAGTTACATGTATTGGTAACATATCTAAGTGCGATTTGTAAACTCTTTTTTATAAGACCCATTGCTCCTACTACTATTGGAACTGTCTGGGTATCTTTCTTCCACATTGCCCTCATTTCTGCCTGCAAATCCTGGTATTTCTTTACTTTGTGCCTCTGTACTTAAGACACTGTAGTCACTGGGTAAAGCAGATGTTCATAGTGTTTCACTGTTGCAGTCATTACATTTGGGTAATCTGCTGGCAGGTTGCCCTCAGTCAGCCTGATTAACAAAGTCTTGGTCCTGCGTCGGTTGCTGTCACTTCTTCCATGATGTCAGGTCGTCAGGGGTATAAAACATGCAGCTGACGCCATTACATCAATCTTTCTTGCCGCGCGGTGCCCGAAGCACAAGCAGTTCGCAAGTGCCTGTAGGCTGACTCCTGAAATTTTCGTTTTCAAGTTTCAGGACTGAAGTCTTCAACTAAAAAAAAGCTAAGTACCCCATTGGGGAAACTTTTTCTTGCTCCTTACCGATGTCAGTAAAAGTTAGTAATTACATTACTTGTGGGAAGCAAATACCTCATAAGGACTTTCATTTGTACTGTATTCCTTGCCTAGGCCCTGACCACGACATACCTTACTGTCGGTTTTGTGCTTTATTTAATCAGCGCACTATCTGTTGTCGGAACATTTTTGCTTCTAAATATTTCAGTTCTTGGTTTAATTATCCAGAAATGACGTCGGTTAGCCATCCGACTACCGGAATACCGAAAAAACGCAAAGAAAAAGACAGAGACAGGCCATTGAGGTCCAAAACTGCCGACGACACTTCTCCTAAGCCAGTCGCCAGTTCGCCGGTACTCAGTGAGGCTAAAAAAAAAAGATCATAATGGCTGAAGATTTAATTACTCTAATCAGGGGTAGTCAAAACCCCCCTTCCAAGAGGCCTAGGATTGAATTTGGCTATGAATCTTCTGAACAGGACTCTGTTTCTTCTGACTCTAATGATCTGGATTTGTCCATACCTACTTATGAGGACTCTGATGCAGAGGATTCCATTCCCTCTGCTTCTCCGCCTGAGGATTTCTTTTTTGGGGAAACTTTACATACCTTAAGGGAGCATTTCCACTGGGAAAGTCAGGATTTCTCTGAATCCAAAAAGAGGCTTAGGGATTTCCTTCTTCTTCCTCAGCATAGGCCTTTGGCTATACCTCCTGTATTAGATATAGTTGATGGTGTTTTTGGAATCCAGTATGGCCCCTGATTCCTTGCCTCCAGCCTCTAGCAAACCAGACGGATACTACAGGGTTCCTGACTCCCACAAATTCCTTTTCAAGAATCCTGTTGTGGACCCTGAAACTATTTCTCAGGGGCCCAAGAGCATTAAGGCTTCTACTGCTAAAAATCCTACCCCTTCTGATAGGGACTCCAGGGCGCTGGATAGATGGGGTAAAAAGGTTTATACTTCTGCACCCTTAGCAATCAGGGCTTTAAACTGTCAATTTCATATGCTAAAATATCAACAGCATATCATGGGACTGCTAAAACAGAAAATGATGTTGATTTCTGATTGTGTGGAGAATAAAGATTTACAGGATTTATTGCATTCAGCTGAACAAGTTGGCAAACATACTTTGCAATGTGGTTTCGATTCTTTAGAGGCCTCTTGTAGGGCTGCTGTTACTGGGTCTGTGCTTAGAAGGCATGCTTGGCTTAAGGAGCAATCTTTGCCTGATCATGTTCATAGGTAGGTATTAAGCTATTGGCCCTAGGGCCTATATAAGCCTAGCCAAAAAATGTACCCTGGCTTTCGCCACCCAAGAAAATTATTTTCCTGTGCCCCTGTCGAGCAGAGCCACAGAAGTGATCCCTGGGGTGAATTTCCCATTTCCCATCCAATCATCAAGATTTTTCTTGAAGAGTGCTAATGAGGAGCTCTGTTTGACATAGATAGGTAGTCTGTTCCAGAGTATGGGAAGTCTCTGGGACAGGAATCTATCCCTCCAGCATGTTCTGTTTATTGTGGTGACAAGGTTTAGGTCCCTAGAGCGTGTAGCTCGGAGGGATTGGGATTTCTTTAAGTGGAGCATGTCCAACAGCAACCTTTTTATGCTCCTTTACAGCAGGACTGCCTATTTGGGAATAAGGCTGAAGAAGTTCTAAAAAAGATGGAAGATAAAGCTAAATCTATGCAAACTGTGAAAGATTTCTTACAAGTGCAAACTCCTAGATTTAGTAGGCATTGGCCTACTAAGAACTGGTCCTTTCCAGCTCCTTCCAGAGCCACTACAACCAAACCCAGACATTCCAAAAGCACCAGGTTTCAGTCCCAAGGGACTTTCAGAACTAAGCAATGAGGTGCTTCCACTTCCAAATCTGGAAACAATAAGGCACCACCCTATGGTAAACAGTCTCAATGACTTCCCTTTGAAATTACCAAGCACTTGCCTCTTAGCCACTCCTTTGGGGGGAAAACCGGCTCTTCATTCAAGAAACTGGCAACTTATAACCCAGGACAAATGGGTTTTAAACATAGTGTCCCAGGGATACAGATTTCATTTCCACACGCTGCCAACTCCAAATGGGTGACCAGACCTGCCCCCAAATCAGTGGGCAGAGGCTCAGAAACAAGTTCTTTCCTTCCTAAACATGGAGGCTATTCATCTAGTACCAAAAGAGGAAAAGGGACAAGGTTTCTATTCCAGACTTTTCCTGGTACCCAGAAAAGACAAATCGTGGCGACCAATTCTGGACCTGTCTACTTTAAACACCTTTCTGGACATTCCAAAATTCAAGATGCTGACTCTTCACCAGTTACTTCCTATGCTAGGCAAGGATGCCTGGTTGGCAACTCTTGACTTAACAGGCTTACCTGCATATCCCAATCAGGGAATCTTGCAGAAGATTCCTACGCTTCAAAGAAGGCTGCATGCATTATCAGATGTTCTTCGTGTTTCACTGTTGCAGTCATTACAATTGGGTTATCCTGCTGGCAGGCTACCCTCAGTCGGCCTAAATTCCAAAGTCTAGGTCCGGCGTCGGTTGCTGTCGCCGCTTCCCTGACGTCAGTGCGCCAGTGGTATAAAAGATGCAGCCGACGCCATTTTCTTCAGTCTTTCTTGCCGCGCAGAGCCCGAAGCAAAAGCAGTTCGCAAGTGCCGGTCGGCCGACTCCTGAGATTTTCGTGTTCGAATTTCAGATCCAAAGTCTTCACTAAAAAGCTAAGTACTCCATTGGGGAAACTTTTTTCTTGCTCCTGACCGATGTCAGAAAAAGTTAATAATTGTATTTCTTGTGGGAAGCAAATACCTCATAAGGACTTTCATTCTTACTGTATTCCTTGCCTAGGCCCTGACCACGACGTTGCTAGTTGTCGGTTTTGTGCTAGATTTAACCAACGCACTATTAAGCATCGGTACAATTTTGCATTTCACTATTTTGGCAGAAGATTTAACTATACCATGTAGTCGGATAGCCATCTGACTACCGGAATTCACAAGAAACGCAAAGAAAAGGACAGGTATCTGAGGTCCAAAACCGACAACGAGGCTTCTTCTAAGCCAGTCGCCGGTTCTCGGTGAGGCGCCTTCGCAGCCCCTGACGACCACTACTTTAGACTCGCAGGCCGCTACCGACACCCACGTGGAGTCGACCAGGCCGCTGGAAGCTCAAGGTATTGGACCTTCGGAAACTATTCCCTCAGATGGGTCCGGAGCCGCTGAGCAGGCATCGGCTTCTGAGGGTCTTTTCAGACCTACTCAATTATATGTTAAAGCGACTTCAGCTTCTAAGGCAAAGACTAAAGCACATTTAAAGACAAGCAAACAAGTACAACAGCCTCATGGACAGGCCTCCATGCCTAAAAAACAGATGCTCAAAATGGCTGAAGACCTAATTACTTTGATCAGGGGTTCCCATCCCCCTCCTGATAAGAGGACTAGGCAAGAGACAGAATATGAATCTTCAGATCAGGTTTCCATTTCATCTGATTCCTCTTCTGATCAGGAATACTCTCTTCCTCCCTATGAGAATTCTGATGCTGAAGAATCTATCCCTTCAGCCTCTCCTCCTGAGGATTGTTCTTTTGGGGAAACTTTACATACCATGAGGGAGCATTTCCACTGGGAGAGTCAAGATTATTCTGAATCTAAGAAAAGACTCAGAGACTTCCTTTTACTACCACAACACAGGCCCCTAGCTATTCCACCTGTGTTAGACATTGTAGATGATGTATTTTCAGAGTCCAGTCTGACCCCTGACTCCTTACCTCCAGCGCCTGTTAAGCCGGACAGGTACTACAGGGTTCCTGACTCTCATAAATTCCTTTTCAAAAACCCTGCTGCTGACCCAGAAACTATCTCTCAGGGTCCCAAAGAGGTCAAGGCTTCCACTGCAAAAAACCCTACTCCCTCTGACAGGGATTCTAGGGCACTGGACAGATGGGAAAAAAAAAAAGATTTGCACTTCTGCTACTTTGGCTGTAAGGGCTTTAAATTGTCAATTTCATATGCTCAAATATCAGCAATATATTATGTCACTGCTTAAACGGAAAATGTTGATAAATTCTGAATGTGCAGAAAACAAAGAAATGCAGGATTTATTGCATGCAGCTGAACAAGTTGGAAAGCATACTTTGCAATGTGGTTTTGATTCTCTGGAGGCCTCCTGCAGGGCCGCAGTTACAGGTTCTGTCATTAGGAGGCATGCTTGGTTAAAGGAACAAAATCTACCTGATCATGTTAAGGCAAAATTATTAGATGCTCCATTACATGATGCTTTGTTTGGTGTTAAAGCAGAAGAGGTGTTAAAGAAAATGGCGGACAAAGCTAAATCTATGCAAACAGTCAAGGATTTCTTACAGTTACAGCCACCAAGATTTAGCAGACACTGGCCTATGATATATTGGTCCTTTCCAGTGTCAGACAGGCCACAAAGGGGCAGATACAAACACCCTAAAGGCAGATCCCAGCCCCAAGGTTTGTACAGGTCTAAACAATGGGGTGCTTCTACCCCCAAAACTGGAGAAGACAAATCACAGCCATACAGGAAGCAGTCCCAATGACTTCCCCCTGCCTGCGCTAAGCACTTATCTTCTGGCAGCACCTTTAGGGGGAAAGCTAGCACTTTTTTCTCAAAATTGGCATATAATAACCCAGGACAAATGGGTCTTAAACATAGTGTCACAAGGCTACAAGTTTCACTTCCATACCCTGCCAAGGGCAAACAGTTGGCCAGACCTGCCAAAACATCAATGGGCAGAGGCACAAAAACAAGTCTCATCCCTCATGGACATGAGGGCCATTCAACAAGTACCAGAGCAAGAGCAGGGACAAGGATTCTATTCAAGACTGTTCTTGGTACCCAGAAAGGACAAAGCCTGGAGACCAATACTGGACCTATCTATTCTAAACACTTATCTGGATATTCCAAGATTCAAAATGTTGACTCTACAGCAGCGTCTGCCCATGTTGGGCAAGAAGGCTTGGCTTGTGACTTTAGATCTAAAAGAGGCATACCTGCATGTCCCAGTCAGACAAACATGCAGAAGATGCCTCAGATTCAAAGCTGGCTCAATGCACTACCAATGCTCTGCACTGCCCTTTGGCTTATCTACTGCGCCCAGTGTCTTCACAAAGTGCCTGGCACCAGTAATTGCATTCTGCAGACAAAGAGGAATACAAATATATCCTTACTTGGACGACTGCCTCATTCAAGCAGAGAACAAGGACATTTTACTACAGTATCTGGCGTTTGTAAGGAGATTACTACCATGCCTAGGTTACACAGTCAGTGAACAGAAATCAAAACTAGTACCCTCTCGAGAGATAAATTTCCTGGGTGCAAGCTTAAATACAACTGCCCATATGGCTTATCTCACGCCAGACAAACAAAGGCAACTGACTACCTATTTCAAAATGTTGGCAACAAAGGCCCAGTTATCTGCAAGAAAAATTCTGCAAGCTTTGGGCTTAATGGCATCCTGCATTCTACTAATTCCATATGCAAGACTGCATATGAGGAAACTTAAATGGTACCTAAAAAGTGTTTGGACTCAACATTGCCACAGCCTGGAAACAATAGTTACTCTCATTCCCTGCCTGCAACAGGAGTTTCGATGGTGGGCAAAGGCCTGTCAGCAGAACAAGGGACAGCCATTCACTCTACCCCCAGCCACACAGACATTAACAACGGATGCATCGGATTATGCCTGGGGAGCCCACATGGCAGGAAGATGTATTCAAGGCACATGGTCCGCAAACCAAATGCATCTACATATCAATCAAAAAGAGATGCTAGCTGTTCAGAATGCCCTGACAGTCTTCAAGGACCTACTAAATCCGGGACAACTACTGATAAAGACAGACAATACCACGGTCATGTGGTATATAAACAAGCAGGGAGGCACTCATTCTTACCCGCTTTGCAGACTGGCCATGACTTTGTGGAACACAGCATTGACTTACCAAGTACATCTGCAGGCACAATTCCTGCCAGGAAAGATAAATACTCTGGCAGATGAACTAAGCAGAAACCTCATGGATCCCCACGAGTGGAAGCTGGATCCACAAGTCTTCAGCATGATAACAAGGAAATGGGGATGTCCAGACATAGATCTATTTGCCTCACCTCACAACTGCCAACTAAAGAGATTCTGCACAAGGACTTATCACAGACAAGCATGGAAAGTGGATGCCCTATCTTTCAGCTGGAAAAACTTAACAGTCTGTGCCTTTCCTCCCCAAGGTACTCCTAAAGGTCAGACAGGAGAAGCCAAAAATGATACTGATTGCCCCAGACTGGCCACGTCAGTACTGGTATCCAATCCTAAGGAACTTGTCTCAATGCCCAGCCTGGACCTTACCTCAAGTGCCTCATCTACTGTCTCAGCAGAACAATCAGATCTTGCACAGCCAACTCAAGACCTTAAATCTGGCAGCATGGCGGATAATGTAGTCATAGAAAACACACCTTTCACTAAAGCGGTGATGGATGTCATTTTGGAGGCCAGGAGGCCTAGTACTCGAAAATCCGATTCTGTGCTTGGAACCAGGCACAAGAAATTGACACAGCTGTACCAAATATTCCTCAGATTTTGCAATACTTGACTGAGCTGTTGGACAAAGGGCTATCCTTTTCATCTATAAATATTCATGCCTCTGCCATTTCGGCTCATTACAATACAGAGCCACCAATCTTTTCTCATCCGTTAAGGCAGTACCTCAGAGGGGCCAAAAAATTAAGGCCTCCAAGGAGATCACCAATGCCTGCATGGGGCATCAATTATGTCTTAGAAAAACTCACCCTGCCTCTTTTTGAGCCAGCCGCTACAGCTGATATGAAGTTTTTATCTTGGAAAACAGCTCTGCTCCTAGCAATAACTTCTGCAAGACGAGTCTCAGAGCTACAGACACTCATGGCTGTGGAACCTTTTATCATTTTTTTATCCAGACAGGGTTTCTCTGAGGACAAACCCAACATTTATGCCTAAGCTAGTGTCCAGTGTGGCCCTTAACCAAACTATTCATCTGCCTACCTTTTATCCAAACCCACAGAATAAGGGGGAGAGAATTATGCATTCTTTGGACATACACAGACAGCTACGCTTCTATTTGAACAGAACTAAAGCTTTCAGAAAGACAGAGTAATTACTAGTGGCATATGCTGCAGGATCACAAGGAAAGGCTATCTCAAAGCAGACTATTTCAAAGTGGATAGGCCACTGCATTCGTTTCTGCTATTCGCAACATCGCAAGCCAGTACCTAAGGGCATTAGGCCACATTCAACCAGAGCAGCAGCCACTTCAGCAGCCTTCTTCAGGGGAGTACCAACCAAAGATATTTTAGAGGCTGCTACTTGGAGTTCAGTGCACACCTTCACAAAGCACCATCACTTACCACTCTACTCTAAATCCAGGGCAGGCTTGCCACTGCAGTTCTGCAGGGCCTAATAGCCGCTCCTAATGCTATTTAGCTCCAGCCTCCCAACCTTAGCTTTGGGATTCAACCCAACTGTAATGATTGCAGCAGTGAAACACGAAGAACATAGTACAGTTGTGTACACTTACCATAAATATAGATGTTCGAGTGTATTCACTGTTGCGGTCCAGGTTACCCACCCGCCATCCCCCATTTCTTTGCTGGATCTTATCTGTACTTCTCTATTCTATACAACCTATGTGTGGTGTATTTGCCTGTAGATGAAGACAAAATATTTACTTTGGTGCATGCATGTTTTATTGACATATTTTAAGCCTACCCTTTTGGGGGCACCTGACATCTGGGGCTAGAAAAACTGAAGAAAATGGCGTCTGCTGCATCTTTTATACCCCTGCCGCACTGATGTCAGGGAAGAGGTGACAGCAACCATCGCCGGACCTAGACTTTGGAATTCAGGCCGACTGAGGGTAGCCTGCCAGCAGGATAACCCAATTGTAATTACTGCAACAGTGAATACACTCGAACATTTACATTTATGGTAAGTGTACACAACTGTACTTTCTCTGCACTGCCCTTTGGCTTGTCTACTGCGCCCAGGGTATTCACAAAGTGCCTGGCTCCAGTAATTGCATTTTGCAGGCAAAGAAATTTTCAAATATATCCATACCTGGACGATTGTTTAATTCAGGCAGAAAATCAGACCATTCTTCTAAATCATCTGGTGTTTGTAAAAAGAGCTCTAACCTGTCTAGGGTACCCTCTCAAAAGATTACATTCCTGGGTGCAGGCTTGAATACAGCTGCCCAGATGGCTTTCCTTACGCCAGAAAAGCAAATTCATTTGGTGACTTACTTCAAACAGGTGACCACAAAAACCCTGCTATCTGCAAGGCAAATACTGCAAGCCTTGGGGTTCATGGCCTCCTGCATTCTTCTAATTCCATATGCAAGGCTGCATATGAGGAAACTTAGTACTTAAAAAGTTTATGGAGTTGACATTGTCACAGCCTGGAAACAGTGATTCCTATCATACCTTGCCTGCGCCTATAGTTCCTATGGTGGGCAGAGGCCTGCCACCAAAACAAGGGACTGCCATTCACATCAACCCCTGCCGCCCAAGCCCTAACTACAGACTCATCAGACTATGCATGGGGGGCTCATCTGGCAGGGAAGTGCATTCAGGGCAAATGGAGCCCGAATCAAATGCACCTTCATATCAATCAAAAAGAAACGCTAGCTGTACAGAATGCACTAACAGCCTTCAAGGACTGCCTTCAGCCAGGACAATTACTGATAAAGACGGACAACACCACGGTTATGTGGTACATAAACAAGCAGGGGGGTACACATTTCCTACCCCCTCTGCAGACTAGCTATGGCATTGTGGAACATGGCCTTGAGCTACCAAGTACAACTACAAGCTCAATTCCTGCCAGGAAAGCAGAATGTTCTGGCAGACGAACTAAGCAGAAATCTCACGGACCCTCATGAATGGAAACTGGAACCACAGATTTTCAACATGTTGACAAGCAAATGGGGGAGCCCAGACATGGATCTTTTTGCCTCACCCCAGAACTACCAGTTGGACAAATTTTGCACAAGGACTCATCACAAAAAAGCCTAGAAAGTGGATGCTCTGTCCTTCAGCTGGAAAAAACTATCAGTCTATGCCTTTCCCCCTCTGCCTTTGCTCTCCAAAATTCTACTAAAAGTCAAACAGGACAAACCAAAAATGATTTTGATTTCTCCAGACTGGCCTCGCCAACACTGGTACCCTCTCCTGCGCAGTGTGTCCATTTGTCCGTGGCACCTGCCTCAGACACCTTCCTTACTGCCTCAGCAGGAGAACCAAATTCTGCACCCTCAGCTCCAAACATTGAATCTTGCAGCTTGGCTAATCACTTAAATTCTCCCTTAGCATCCCTCAGCAAATCTGTGGTGGATGTCATTTTGGAGGCGAGAAGACCTAGTACTAGAAAATCTTATGCTGACAAATGGATAAGATTCTGTACCTGGAATCAATCTCAAGGGATGAGCACAGTAGTGCCCAATTTACCTCAGATTTTGCAATACTTAACTGAGATGCTTCACAAGGGCCTGTCTTTCTCTTCCATAAAAATCCATGCCTCAGCCATTTCTGCTCATTACAACACAGACCCTCCCCTCTTCTCTCATCCTCTTCTGAAGCAGTATCTCAGAGGGGCCAAAAACTTGAGACCACCAAGGAGAGCTCCAACTCCGGCCTGGGGCCTTAACTTTGTATTTGAGAAACTCACTCTACCTCCTTTCAAGCCAGCCGCAACTGCAGATTTAACATTTCTTTCCTAGAAAACAGCCTTCCTTTTAGCAATCAATTCAGCTAGAAGGATTTCTGAATGACAGGCCCTTATAGCAGTGGAGCCTTTCATCATATTTCATGTGGACAGGGTGTCACTCAGGAGCAATCCATCATTCATGCCCAAGGTGGTATCCAATGTGGCTCTTAATCAGTCCATTCATTTGCCAACTTTCTTTCCCAATCCACAGAACAAGGGAGAGAGGATTCTGCATTCATTGGATGTACACAGACAACTTAGATTCTACTTGGACAGAACTAAATCTCAAAGGAAATCTGAACAACTGCTAGTAGCATTTGCTGCAGGGGCAGAGGGGAAGGCTATTTCAAAGCAAACTATTTCTAAATGGATAAGCCATTGTATTCATTTCTGTTATAAGCACCATGGAAAACCTATCCCCCAGGGGATCAGATCTCATTCCACCAGGGCTGCATCTACTTCAGCAGCCTTTTTCTGAGGTGTTCCTACCAGGGATATTCTAGAAGCTGCTACCTGGAGTTCAGTGCATACATTCACCAAGCATTATCACTTACCTATTTTCTCTAAATCCAGAGCTGGTTTTGCCACTGCTGTTTTGCAGGGCCTTATAGCTGTTCCTAATGCTGTATAGTCCATCCTCCCAACCTTAGCTTTGGGAATCTACCCAAATGTAATGACTGCAACAGTGAAACACGATGAACATAGTACAGTTGTGTACACTTACCATAAATGTAGATGTTCGAGTGTATTCACTGTTGCAGTCCTGGTTACCCTCCCTCCAACCCCGTTTTTCTTTTACTGTACCTCTTCTTTCTTTTACTATGCTTAAAAGCCTTTTTGGTGGGTGTATTTGCTTTTGTTTGGAGGTATATTTTTGTGTCTCTAATTATATATATTTATATATTTGCTCCCCATTTGGGGGCACCTGACATCTGGGGCAAGAAAAACTGATGTAATGGCGTCAGCTGCATGGTTTATACCCCTGATGACCTGACGTCATGGAAGAAGAGACCGCAACCGACGCAGGGCCCAAGACTTTGTTAATCAGGCCGACTGAGGGCAACCTGCCAGCAGATTACTCAAATGTAATAACTGCAACAGTGAATACACTCTAACATATACATTTATGGTAAGTGTACACAACTGTACTTTTCAATGATCAGTGCTACTTTTGTCTTCATTTCATGGACTGCTATGTCTGGTTTTCTCACATCTGTGTTTTGAACTGTTGGTAATGGGTGATCCTATGTGATATAAACATCATTTTCTGTCAATCTTTGTGGCTCATGTTTCTAATGTTTTTCAGCTACTTCAGTATTATAATGTTTTCACAATCCCCATTGTAACAGTCTTTCCACATTATTATGCCTTTCAGTATACAGTCCTCTTGCCATTAGTATATCACAACCAGCAACTATATGCAACTGTTTCCAATTCTGTTTTATAAAACCTACACTTGTCTGCTTCTCCCACATGTTCAGTGGATGTAGTGAACTGCATACACATTGGTTTGCTATCTTGGGCAGCCAGTATTAACCTTCCATCTTTCGGCTTAAATTCACCTCTCCTTAACCATTCTTGCATTCACTCCTCATCAACATGAGGTTGTTTCAAGAGTTTTATGTACTTGCCAGTATATTTATGCATTTTCCACATTTCTTGCATTCTCTTCTGATCCGTTACCTTATATTCTTTTTGTTTTCTTTTGTTTTTTGGCACACTCAATTTCTGCTTAGTTTTTATCTACTTATGGTTTGATTTCTCTTTCCACTTGACACCAATATGCTTTTGCAGAACTAAGCAGGGAAGTCATCTTAGACTTATTCAGCTCATGTTTTAAATTTTCCACTACATTTTAGTCTTGTGAAGTCAGCAGATCTGTACGCAGTCCTATGATTGCAGATCTGTACATACAGTCAGTTTTGAGGAGACCCATACCTCCTTCAGAGTGGGGAATATGTAGTTTTGGTGTACACTGATTTTTGTAAATCATTTGATAAGCATGAAGCATCCCTCTTGTTTTCTTATCCAGCACCTTTTGGAGCCAGTAAATCACTCCAGTACTATAAGTTAGGACAGGAAAAACAAATTGGTTTATATCTTGGACTTTGTTCTTAGATGTCAGCACTGTTTTCAGTATTAATTTTAGTCTTCTTAAATATACCTAACTTTTATTTGCATCTGTTCAGGTTTTATTGTTGATCCTTCATCAATTCCCAAATATTCATACACTTCCCATTGCTCAAGTTCTTGTATCACATTCCTGTCCCAGGCTGATATTTTCCTGCATTAAAGGTTGCTTTTGCACATTTATCAAGACCAAATGACATTCTTCTATCATCTGAAAACATTTTCACTACTTGCAGTTGTGCTTTCAGTTCCTTGTCTGATGAATTGTACAGTTTTAAATCATTCACAAAAAGAAGACAAGTCTTTACACTTTGTTGTTTTCTGGGAGCCAAATTGTATCCATGATATAATCTGTTACGCAGATAGACTAATGGGTTAAGGACAAGACAGAAGCGCAGCAGTGACCGTCACCCTGGAATATCCCCCTTTGAATATTTATCCCGAGAATAATAATTTGTCCTTTGTCATAGTTTAACTGCAAAGTGGTTTGCCATTGTTTCATGGTCGCTGTAATGTAATCGATCAGAGTACATTTTTAAGCACTCTTTTATCCATGAATGTGGGATACTGTCGAATGTTTTTTGAGTAGTATGTCCATGCCATACTTAGATTCTTCCCCTTTTTACAATTCCCCATTTTGACTTTATTTAACAACAAATGAGCCTTTGTTCTGTATGACTTTACTCTATTTCCTTTTTGTTCTGTTGCCATGATGCAGTTTTCTTCTAAATTACTATAAACTCTGTTGGCATCAGTTCCAGTGTATAGTTTATACTTCGGATGACAAGTTATTGGTCTATAGTTTTTAGGATAGCTTCCACATTTGCTCTTAAGAAGGAGTATTGTTTTTCCTGTTAACCAGGTTGGTGTCTGTTCGTGGTGCGCATATAAATAATTCTTACTCATGGCTAAATCTTTATGTAAAGATGTTAAACTTGTAGCCAGAAGTTAGTCTGGGCCTGGAATTTTCCAAATAGGAGCTTTTTATTTAAACTTTTTCAGTCTGTCTGGCCGTTGCTTCATCCCATTTCATATCCTGTACATTTGAACTTCTTATTTCTTTTACATCTGTCCATTCAGCATAATCTTCATAAATATTTCTCCAAAATATATATTTTTCTTTTTTAGTGGTGTTTCAATTACTTTTGCCCTTTTTCCCAATTCTTACTTTTTGGGTCATCAGTAAACTGCTTATTTTGTTCTTTTCCTTTATATTTGTCAGCATATCTTCTAAGTTTTTCTGCCTGTTGTGATATTAGTTTATTTGCGAAAGTGCATTATAGGTTCTGATCTGTTCTGATGCTGCGTATTGCTTTTATCATGCCTGTCATTCTGAGTATTTTTGTTGATCTGTTCCCTCTTCTATACTCTTCTGACAGCGACACATCTTGTTTTTATTGCTTTATATTTTTCTTTATTCGATACTTCCTTGTTGACATTCAATTTCTCCCCTTCCTTTCCCTTACTACCCTGTGTTTTTTGTGGTAAGACTTTATCTTATTATTACTTTAGGTGCAGAGTAGTGTATCCTGTTTATTTCTGTTATATCGCATGAATCTCTGTGAACACTCCTAATTATGTGTTCATTTCGTTTTCATTTTGACTTTCTGTATTGCATTTCTTTCATTCATCTGAATATGTCTGTCCATGTCTGTTAAATCAAGCAACTTCTCTTATCTCATTTTCATCTAAACTGAGGACATGTCTTTTCTTCTCCATTTCCTGTGGGCATTCTTCAGAAAGGTCCAGAGCATCTTTCTGTGCCATATTCTCTTCGTTTTCAACCTTTTGTCATCCATTGCTCTTTCATATGGGAACTCATGGCCATCCATTGCTCTTTCATATGGGAACTCATGGCCTATCACTCCATTGACTGTGTCAGAGTTGCCATAGCCTCCTGTTCCCTCCCTTGCTATGCAACTCCAGCTGAACTTTTGTACTGGTTTTCTGTGGAAGGCTGCAAAGTATCTTTGTATGGCAACTGATCAGATGTTTCCTGCTCCACTGGTTTGTCCTTAATGTGGGGATTCATTATTCTATCCCGCTGTGGTATTATCAGAGATTTTCTACACTAAATGCTTCACTTTGCCAGTAATCCATAACTTCAGTTTCTATTTCTTTAACTTCTCCATTACTAATCCTCTTTTCCTACTTTTGCTGTTTGTTTTATTTTTTTCTATTATAAAATTTTCCACATCCAGGTGCCTTTACCTGTATTTCTCTCCAAGTATTTTTGATGCTGCTGTTTTTATACTGATTAGTTTTGCTTTCTTCTTTGCATAAATGTTGCACCAGATTAAATTGTTTTATTTCCCATGTCTCTGTTTTTTCTTCAGATGTCTCCTGCTCTTCCTGTTTCTCCTTACTTGCTGGTACATGTTGTTCCATCATGCTGTGATATAAGCTGTGTTAGCTTTCTACACTAATTCCTTCACTTTCCAGGTATTCCATAACTTCAGCTTCTATTTTCTTAACTTCTACTTTACAAATCTTCTGTTCTATACTCCCTGTTTGTGATCTTATTTTTTTGTGTTGTGAACTTTTCCATATCTGGATGCCTTTGTATTTCTCTCCTAATATGTAGGGGCTACCTTTTTTATTGATTAATTTGGCTTTCTCCTTTGCATAAGTCATCTTCGTAGTCATCATCAGCCCCCTTTTTCCAATATTCTACATAGGGTCATGGTATCGTGTTAAATGTCGCCATCTCTCTCACGTCAGTGCCACAGTCCTGCCTTATTCAACACTCATGCCTGACTGTCACAGATCTTCTTTCACATAATCCGTCCACCTCTTTGCTGGACATCCTCGCTTCCTCTTGCCTTCTTCCTGCCTGACCCAAATCTTCCTCACCAGATTGTCTTCTGCTTTTCTGCACGTGTATCCAAACCACTGTAATTTGTTCTGTTTGATATTTTCTGCAATCGGAGCTATTTTGCTTCTGCTCTGACGTCCTCATTTCTTTGTCTGTCCCACAATGTGCATTCTACCACCCTTCTCAGGCACTTCATTTCCATTACCTCTAGCTTCTTCAACAGTTCTGCTTTTACTGCCCAGGTTCCTGTACCATACAGTA